>NC_050575.1:309343321-309605821 GCF_011100635.1 Trichosurus vulpecula
CACAATTCTTATAGAACCCTAAATTATTTTTTGGAAGAAGAAAATCCTCCCTATTGAGAAGCAGGCAGTGAATTAACTAGGGTCCTAGAAAGGTGACAAATGGAAACATCATATAAAAAGCCATCAAGTTCTCATCCTCAATGGCAAAGGATCATTGGCCCTGCATATTCTTGATCCCGGGTGATTTCACTGACCAGGTAGAAAAGTTGCCTTGACTCATTTTGTCTTAGACTTGGAACAAGCCTGGTGAGTAGAGAAATGGAGGCTGTGTTTTTATGGTAAATAACGATTGTAAAAAATTCTCATGTTTTGTCATTATGCAAAAATAGCTCTGCTTTGTGCTTAATGCATCATTAAAATGTCTTATAGGTGTTTAATGTCTCATTAAAATTAAATCTTCACCTGCCAAAAAAACAGTACTTTCAAGTAATCTTTGGAGTATGCACTAATTAAATTTAGCAAATGTGTATAGATTAGCAAGGAACCCAGCTAAGAAAGCAATCTGCCAAGACACTCTCTTTTCTGATATCCATCTTGATTGGAGGAACAGATTGGGCTGTTTTGAACCTCTGAGGCCTCATAGAATGGAGCATGCTGAGCTATATGCCATTGGGTACTGCGAAAAAGTTCAACAGGTGGTCAAGGCCCCATCAGACACTGGGGAACTGGTGGTGGTACCCACACTTACTCCCACAGGCCTATGGTGAGGGATTTCACAATGTAAGAGACCCACAGGGAGGCAGGAAAACTGTCATTGTATAAATGTTTGTATCTTGCCCCACCTGCTGCTGTGACAGAACTTGTAGAAGCAGGCAGGCCAAAATAGAGATAACAGGCAGGCTTTGTGATAGAAAAGGGAAGATACAGGCTTAGGACTCAGGAAACCTAGTGGCATGTCAGCCACGCATTACCATGACTATGGGACAATGGTCAAATTTACTTTGACTTCAATTTCCTTATTGTAAAATAAAGGGGTGGGTCTTGTGGATCTCTAAAATCCCTTCTAGATTTGACATTCTATGACTCCTTAGAGCTTTGGGAATAGAAGATGTAGAGTTAAGAAGGAGACCTTAAAAATCAGCTAGTTCATCCCCTCCCTTCCCCCCTCCCACCTTTTTTTCATACAGGTGAGGAACTTGATCATCACAGTGGTTAAGTAACTTGCACAATAACACATGGGGACCAAGTAGCAGAATCAGGATTTGAATTCAGTTCCTCAAGCTCCAGATCTAATACTCTTTCTTTCTTGAAGAAAACAGTCGTACCTACATACTTTGATGCGGTGCTTCAAGGGCATGCTGGAGTCAGTTCAAACCAGCTCACAAGATCTGACTGTTAAATTTTCAGGGAGAGTATTTACATTATAGAATTCAGCAAGCATTAAAAATAAGTGCTTGATTTAATGGTCTTTTTGGATTGTCTAGACTTAAGAAAGTGCTGAAGAAAATGTTAATAATGCAAATTAAAAACGTGTCATGAGAATTTTTTTTTTCCTGGAGAGACAGTTGTTAAACATTTACCAGTACAATGCTGATAGCCCTTTTGTGTAGAGATCTGTGAGCATTCCCATGTTATAAGTTCTAGCTGTCTCTCATCTTAAGAAACTAATAATAATAAATTAAAACCCTACAATGTTCCTTCTCTGGTTTTTTGTTTGTTTTTTATATAGCATGCCAGAGGCACTTCAGGTATAATAAATATAATGACAATAATAATATTCTACTTTTATGCAGGCCTTTATAAAGCTTCTGTACCTACTGTAATCTTTTGATTATCACAACAACCATGGAAATTGGCATATTTTAAGTAGTATTCTACCCATTTCACAGATGCGGAAACAAAAGTTTCATGAATTAAGCAGCTTGCCTAAAATCACACAGTTAACAAGTGGCAAAAGCAGTGACTGGAGCCCAAGCCTCTTATTTCCAAATCTACTACTCCACATGTCTCTCTATGAGGAGCCAATTCTTAATGAAAGCTAACAATATTTTGTAAATGAAGATGATATGTGATTTCACTTAGGAAAGATAATTACTCCCTTGTAGGCCATCCACTTAGGCATTTGGCAAAGACCTAATCAGATCATTCATCTCCATGTCTTCTGACATCCCAAATGTCATTGATTCGTCTTTGCCTAAAGGCACCAGGAAGGGGTCCCTCAGAAAGGGCCTGCACTGAAGCTTAAAAGGAAATCTTGGAGGAAGTTAGGGGCAGCTGGAACTGATTGCTTAACTGTTTTCTTTGCCTTTGTCTCCAACTGGTATGTAAAAACAAAAATACATGAAGCATTTCACACATATATGTGCTAAGAGCTACCCCCTAAACCAGGGCAGCTAGGTGGAACTGTATATCGAATGCCAGAACAAGAGTCTGGAGGACTCATCTTCATGAGTTCAAATCTGGCCTTAGACACTTAATATCTGTGTGACACTGGGCAAGTCATTTAACCCTGTTTACCTCAGTTTCCTCACCTGTAAAATGAATTGGACAAGGAAATGGCAAACCACTCCAGTATCTTTGCCAAGAAAATCCCAAATGGGATCTTTAAGAGTCAGACATGACTGGAATGCCTGAACAACAACAAACCTAAAACATGAAATTTCAGAGCAGAAGATACTTTAAAGATTATTTATTCCCATGTTTTCATTTTATAGATGAGGAAATTGAGACCCAGAGAGGAAAACCAAGTTTTCCCAAAGTTGCTGCATGACCTGATGACAGAGTCAGAATTCAAAGCAAGGCTTCATATCTTCTCATCTAGTATTCCTTTCCTTATGCTATACTGTACTTCAATGATTACTAAACATTCTTTACCCATCATTATTATTTTTTGATCTTCTCTATAACTAACTCATAAAGGGATGTGGTAGTATACATTATCATCGTTATTTTACAGGAGATGGAATTGGGGCACCAGGAGGTTACACAGTTTGTCAAGAGCCACATAGCCAGCTAGGGCAGAAGGTTCAACAAGTCGATCTCCCATTCAGGGGTGGGGAAGCCGAAGTCTCGAGGCCACATATGGCCCTCTAGGTCCTCAAGTGTGGCCCTTTGACTGAATGCAAACTTCATAGAACAAATCCCCTTAATAAAAGGATTTGTTCTGTAAAACTTGGACTCAGTCAAAAGGCCACACTTGAGGACCTAGAAGGCCACATGTGGCTTTGAGGCTGCAGGTTCCCCACCCTATAACTTATACCTTAGCAAGACAGTACCGAAGAGGTATTTAGTTTATTTTCTCCGTTAAAAATCTCTGGGGGAAGACAAATGTAAAGAGCCTTTTCAAAGAGTTTTGCTGTGAAAAAGGAGTAGAAATAGAGGATAATAGCTTGAAGGGATGGTCTAGCTTAATGAAGGTTTATTGAAGACGGGAAAGAATTGTATCTGTAGGAATCAGTAGAAAGTGAAAGATTGAATACTGGCCTAGTATTTCTCAGTGGTCTGCATACTGCTGGGGGATCCTGAGACCCTTTCAGGGTATACTTGAAATCAATTTTTATATTACTACTAAGACATTATTTGGCTATTAAAATAATCTCTCCAACTACATGTCTATGCAAGACCTGACTTTCTTCATATCCTCTATCTAAAACAATATGTAGCACCAGGTTGAAAGCAGAAGCAAATATAGAATCTGGCTGAGTCGTATTAAGTCAGCCAATAAAGAGACTTGCAAAAATATGTAAATAACGCCACTCATCTCACTATATCTTGGTTTTGGAAAAGTTATTTTAATTAAAAATATGTTATGTGTGTTAACATGCAATGGATTTGTTATTGTTATTGTTAAGGAAAGGAATACATATTTAAAAAATCTGTTCCAATTTCTAATGTGGTAAATATATATGGATATACCCATATAAACAAAAGCCCTTTGGAATCTTCAGTAATTTTCAGTAATGTGAAGGGGTCCTAAGACCAAAAGGTTGGAGAACTGCTAGATTAGAGAGAGTTGGGATGATGGTAGGGGAAATCTGCTAGGGAAATTGGATGGAAACAAGGATATATATATAGAAGGTCTAGCCTTGGCAAATAGGTCTTTTTGCCCTGTCTCCCTCCCATTATTGCTGCAGTCCCTCTGCACCTCTGCCTCTTGGAATGACTCCTAGCCTTCAAAAAACAGCTCAAGTGCCCCATCCCCAACATGAAGCCTTCCCTTATATCCTTAGCTAACATATCTCAATACCTTCTTTTAATTTTTCTTAAAGATAGCTTGGAGTAGTGGGTAGAAAGCTGGCCAAGAATATCTGTGTCTAAATCTTGTCTCTCACATCCCCATAATGCTAATAATAATAATATGAATATTACTAGTAATAACAATAGCCAACACTTAGTTCTGTAAAATTTGTAAAGTAATTAACACATATATCTACTATACCAAGCTGCCTTTATGATTTTTTTTAAACTGTTGAAAAACAATTAAAGTTGAAGGCAACAGTGCTGGAACAAAACATCAAGTTCTTAGTTTACAATAATCAGATCTGTTCCTTCCCCGCCTCCCGGTCATGCCAACCCCTGCCAAACAATACTAACAACCCTCTAAACAAAACCATTAAAATTACCTTATGTTCTAAAGACGTTTCTTGGTAATACCTGAACCTTCTCGCTTATGGTCTGCCAGATAACCTATGCCAGATTCAAGATACTCAGTGGAACAATATCCATTCAATGTGTGTCCCCAGAGTACATATACAAATGGGGCAATTACCAAGAGGAGCCCATGTGGCCAAGTCTCTTTATTGGGTGTCTCATCTTCACATTGCACTGGCTATGTTGCTCTTGTTCTGTCCTCTTTGCTAGGTATCTCCCATGATATTATGGCTACTATCTTCTACTATCTGCTTGACTTCAACTATTCAGCCTCGTAAGGTCCATCTATTGCCCTCAGCAACCATCTAATATAGTAAATCTCTCTGACTTACATAACTTAATGATCTTTTAGCACTTAATTTTAAATACGAGCTACCACATGCAACCTGTCTGTCAACATCTGTGCTTAGCAGAAGATTGAGGATAAAATTCAGTCTATTCTTTGGCCTCCTTTCTCCTGGGGCAAAACTAAGTTCTTCCTGTGAGATGATGATCTGATTTGGGGCTTAAAAATTCCTTCTTCCTGTTAAATTCTTGATTTTTAGTCAGTGTTTACAAAATCCATGTTGGTTACTCTATAGAAAAGGTGTGGCAAGCTGGGGTGATGATGGCTCTCTCCCAAGGTACTTTGTGATTGTTACGCAAATGAAGTGAGAAGAAACCAAAGAATACCTGGAATACATTTCTATATTTAATATTCATATCTGCCAGAAACAAAATGACTTCGATGTTATTTTGCAGCTAGCACAAACATTTTTGTTTTCATCCCATTTTAATTTCAGTAAATGTCAATAGATGCAATGTTATTTTTTATTCCAATCTGTATAATATACACTATGGGGAAAATGCAATTATTTGGTGACTCAATCAATCATCAAGCATTTATGAAGTACCCACTATATGCTAGGCATTATGATTGGTGCTTTGGATATAAGCCCGATGAAGGAAATAATCCCTATTTGCACAGAGCTTATGCACTACACACACACACATACACACATATATACACACATGCATGCCTAGGTACACACACACACACCTCCTTATACATAGCATAAACAAAAAGTAAAACATAATCATAAATACTAATACATAAAAAATAGTTAGAAACTAGGGAAAGAGGGCACCAGCAAATGGGGGAACAAAGGAAAAGCTTTATCTAGGAGATGGGGCTGAAGCTGCATCTGAAAGAAAAAGAGGGACTCTGTGAGGCAGATTGCAGGCATATGATCTAGCCAGTGCAAAAAGGGATAGAGGTGGGAAAAAGAAGGTTATATGTGAGGAACAACGCAAAGGCCAGTTTGGCTGGATTGAAAAGTGCAGGAAAGGGAATCATGTTAGTGAGGCTGGAGAGGCTGGTCTTAGATTGTGAAAAGTTTAAAAAGCCAAACACAGGAGTTTATATTGTATCCCTGAGGTAATAAGAAGCCACTAGAATTGAGTGATTATAAGAGTTATGTGGTCAAATTTGTGCTTACGTAAAATTGCTTTGGCAGCAGTATACTGGATAGACTGCAGTGGGAAGAAACTTGGTGCAGGGAGAAAAAAATGAAGGAATTATTGCAATGATCTAGGTGAGAGGGGATAAGGCAATTAACTACATTGGTAGAAGTGTGAGTGGAGAAAGAGTCTGATACAAGAGATGGTCTGAAGATAAGAATGTCCAGATTTGGCAATGGGGTGGCAGATAATGATACATTGGGGAGGATGTGAAGTTACAAATATGGGAAATGGAAGGATGGTAGTATCTTTGACAGAAATATGGAAGTTTCAGGATAGCATGGTGGATTTTTGGGGTAAAGTGTGAGTTCATTTGAATATGTTGAGTTTGAGGTGCTGCCAGGATGTACAGTTTGAAAAGTCCAATAGGAAATTGATAATGAGGGTAAGAAGCTATATATGTGTGTTTATATATGTGTTTTATATATATATATATATATATATATATTTCTGTATATTATATATACACATGCATATGTATATATATGTTGTAAACATGTATATATGCACATATTTATATACAATGACATGCAAATGTAAATACACACATGTACACAATATACATATAAGCACATATAGACACATATGTGTATATGTATGTGTTTGTATGCATATGTGCAAGTGTTTATATATACAAGTTCAGTTTCTCTCTCCCCACACACACAAGTATGCATACATACATACATATATATATATATATATATATATGTATATATGAAATAATCTGCTGCTTAATATAGAGAGTAGTTTGACAAAATGTGGACTGAGAAGAGATAATCAGCTTTTCAAACTAATTGTTGATAGCTTTGGAGAGACTTGTTTAGTTGAGTAATAAGGTTGAAAATCAGATTGTAATGGCTGAGCTATGAGTAAAAGGAGAGAAAATAGAGGCAACTAGTGTATACAGCTTAAAAAAAAAGTTTTGTTGAGAAAAGAAGGAGTTATTTAAACCGCTCCCCTGGGGGGATGGTTGGGCCTAGTGAAAGCTTTTTGTGAGTGGGGAAAAGTTGGGCATGTTTGAAGGCAATAGAGAGGGAAGCAGTACATAGGGAGAGGGTTGATGGTAGGGGAAGCAATGATTAAGGATGCAATCTGCTGAGTAATATGAGAGAGGACAGGATCAGGGACACATGTAGGAAGGCTCACTTTACCAAGGGGAAGAGTTGCCTTTTTTGTCAGAGATTTGGGAAAGGAAGGGAGACCAGGGGATGATATCAAGGAGGGTAATGGGATGAGGAAAATGGGAGAAGGGAGACCTTATATCAAATAGCCTCAAGTTATTCAATAAAGTAAGAAGTAGATTGTCAAGTGAGAAATATAATTCACTATATCATTCCAGAGGTAGCTGGTAGCACAGTGGATGCTGCTGGGCCTAGAGTCAGGAAGACGTGAGTTCAGATTAGACCTCAGACGCTTATTATCCATGTGACCCAAATCACTTAACTTTTATTCCCCTCAATTTCTTCAACTGTAAAATGAGGATAATAAAAGCACTCACTTTGAAGATTTGTTGTAAGACTAAAATGACATAATATTTATGAAAGTACTTAGCCCACAGTGCCTTGCACATAGTAGGCACTACATAAATGTTTTCTTTTCCTTTCCCCCATCAATAAAAAGGCTCCGCAGATAATTCTTTTCACTTATGACATCATTCTGAAGTATGAGGTCCTGGAACACTAAAGGAGCCTCCACAATATGATTCATATTCATTCAAAAAAGATTAGCCTAACCATCTACATAGGAAAAACTAAATGAACAATGTACATTGCACAGGCTCAGACATACAATTAAAGAGCTATCCATTGAATATTTTCATTAATAAATTAAAAAAAAACAGACAAATATGTATATATACAGATATTTGTATACATATATGTGTATATATGTGTTTGTGTACATATACACACAAATATCTACATAAGCACACATTTAACAGACATTATAGAAGGATAATGAACTAATCTAAGAATAAGAAGTGATGAAAATATCAGGGTGCATCATATCTGGGAAAATAAAGAGTTCTATAAAGGATACTAAACTGCTGTTGTCTGTTACAAAAAAGCCCATTTTAAAAACAGCAATATTCTCCTGGTGATGACATGTAGCTTCAAATTATGGAATACTATGATTTTAGAATAATCAAAATCACAGGTGAATCAAAGAACAGTGGATATGGCAAGTATAGGCAGATGGTGGCATATTACCAATAGGAGTTTTCACATGAAAGGTAACATAAAACACATACAAATGATCAGAAGAGGTAGGGCTAGAAGGGACCTCAGCTATGTGTTCCAACTATCTTATTTTCAGATTAGGAGATGGAGGGTCAGAGGAGTTAGGTGACTTGCCCAAGGTCACAGATATCATAAGGGGTAGAGACAGGATTCATCACACAGAAGTGAGGAACCTGTGGCCTCGAGGGCACATGTGACCCTGTAGGTCCTCAAATGAGACCGTTAGGACTTGAGGACCTAGAGGGCCACATGTGGCCTCAAGGCCAAAGGTTCCCTACCCCTGACTCAGAATATATAGAACCAAAGAAGAATGCAAGCTATTTATAGAATAAAACTGAGGAACAATATCTGGAATGCCAAGGAGCTCCATTCATGCATGCAAAATAAATATTTTCATTGTTTGGTGGATGCTTTTTGTTTACAACACGGTCACTCCCTGATATACCCCAGTCCCGGTAGAAACCTCTCTTGTGAAAACAAAAAACCCAACTGTAAGGCCAATCAGTAAGTGAAAGATCTTTCCCGCCCATTGAATAGGCCTCAGGTGGGGCCATCAAAGGGAGGCCTGATTATAGGCAGGCCCACGCACTTTCATTAACTAGATGTGAGGCCCACACCCTTTTGCTAGCTAAGCCTATGTGGGTGTGAAGCCCTCAGAACCCTAAGGGGACTTGCTAAGACCAGAGCAGATGGAATGTGCACTGAGTTCTAGTCAATCAGATGCCAGCTAGGACTGTATAAAAAGAGAGAGCAGAACTGAGAGCAGCAGGATTTAGAAGCAGACATCAAGAGGATATTGAGGCAGTGAGAGCTACAGGAATCG
Organism: Trichosurus vulpecula; assembly: GCF_011100635.1. Classification (NCBI taxonomy): domain Eukaryota; kingdom Metazoa; phylum Chordata; class Mammalia; order Diprotodontia; family Phalangeridae; genus Trichosurus; species Trichosurus vulpecula. The sequence goes on from NC_050575.1 coordinate 309,352,472, forward strand.
GAGTTCAGCCCAAGGACAAGGAGGAACTCGGAATCTCGGAATCTACAGAGCTTCAGAAGAGAGCGCTGGGCAGAGAGTTAGGATTTATAAATGATTGTTTACGGGAAGGCCCTAGCAGGGGGGAAGGTTGCAGGATAACTTGGCTCCTTGCTATAATATTGTGTTACAATTTCCTTGTTGCTACATTGAGGTGGGCTTACTGGTTCTGGAATATTATTGCTACTATATGGAATTGGAATTACTGGTCCTGGGATGGTATTCTCTCATGTCTAAATAAACGTTATACTTTCTCTGCCTTCTACCTAGAGAATTTCTCATACTCGTGATTCCGAACCATTCAAGCATGTTCATGGTCATCCTCGAGGTTGTGAATCTTGCCTTACTGATATACCAACAATCTCACACAACTGCATCTGACAACATATGAAAAACTGCACAGTCATAGCTTATCACTGCTTTATCACCCCCCACTCCCCCATATCAAAAGACTAAGTAGAAGACCTTGATATGACTAAGAAGTTCCTCTGAGGAAGATTTACAGTAAGAAATGGAGAAGCATCACATAGGCCTAAAGAAGGTCTAAATTAGGAGAACAACCCACAAATTCTGAGGTCACAAATCTATCCAAATATAATTTTTTTTTCTTCTGTTCTCAGCCGACTGGACTTTTGTCTAAGTCTCCCTGGAATGACTTTTGGCCACCTTTAGACAAAGGTTCCTCACCTTTGCCTTCACCTATCTCATGTGAATATCTATATTAAACAGCAGTAGATTGAGTATGGCTCTGAATCCAATTTCCACATCTCAGAAGAGGGTGAGGACCAAAGGGAAATTTATGCATGAGTGTGTGTGTGTGTGTGTGTGTGTGTGTGTGTGTGTGTAGTGTGTGCTCAGGTTCGCATGTTGTTTTCAAGTATAGGGGAAGGGGTGGGGGACCAGAAGTGAAGAGAAATGTCACATTTACATTTTTAGAGTTAACAGAGAGGATTTGCTCCTTAAAAAATAAAGACAAAGAATCTTAAAGCAAAACAAAATGAAACAAAACCTTCCTCCAAAAGAAATCTGATTTGGGGGAGTTTTATGCTGCTTAGCACAGGATAGATAGATCATTGGGGGAGGGAGAAGAGCACTTATTTAAAGTCATTTCCATTAGATTATACTTGAGTGAATGGCTCACTGACTCAGACATGGTAATTAAGTTCAGGGCTATGACAGTGTCTCTGTTCACAAGTTTTTGGGGTTTTTTTGTTTTTATTTTTTTTTTTCCAGACATAATTTTCAAATCAGGGCAGAATTTCTGGTTCTAGCCTCAGCTTCAACTGCAATTTCCTCTTAGGTTATCTCTTTCAAAACAGGTCTTTGATACTGTGAGAGCCCTAACATCTCTAATACCACAGCCTCATGCCCTAGGAGAAAGTCAGGCATGACAGTCGCATGTCATCCACTAGAGATGAAACGATACAGAGGATTTATGCTACTCATTTCATATCACAATGTGTCAAAAACGACCTAGCACTGAGTTGCTGCTAATTTTGAATCTTTTTTTTTCTTTTGGGTATATAAATATCCCTGTGCTAACTATGCATTTAAGTACCTGGAATACCCCCCACCCATTCTAATGACTACAACTCTATCAACAACTGTTGAAATTCTACTCATCCTTCAAAGCACAGCTCAGAAAAATTTTTCCCCATGATAATAACAACTGATATTTATATAATGCTTTCAATCAAAGATAGAAGAGAAAGCAGTTCCTCAAATCCAACCTCAGATACTTACTAGCTGTGTGACCCTGGGCAAGTCACTAAACCCTGTTTGCCTCAGTTTCCTCATCTGTAAAATGAGTTGGAGAAGGAAATGGCAAACCACTCCAGTATCTTTTCCAAGAAAACACCAAATGGGGCCTGAAGGGTCAGACAGAACTTAAAAATGACTCAGTAATGACCCTCAAGAAGCTTATAGACAAAATGTATATATGTAAATTTATATAAAATGGATACAAAGTCATTTGGGGGCAAGGTAATAGTAGCTTGGGGAATCAGGGAAAGACTATGTGGAAGGGAAGATCTTCAGGATTTCTGCCAAAATAGAAATAATTCCTATTTACATCGAAGACGCAAGAACTGTTAAAAGCCTTCAGTGAGGTGAAAGGCCTCAGGCCTTTATCCCTATCACAGCCACAGTAATATAACCCAGAAGCATATGGCCATGCTGTTGCTTCTGCATTCATTGTTTCTAATATTTCCTACTTCTGGTTGGAGTTTAGGAGAAAGATATATGTATGTATGAGCACATATATGTGTTTATGTATAAGTATATAAGTGTAGGCATGTATATGTATATATACATATACACACACATATACACATGCACCCTTTTTTCTGTACTATGTTAAAGAGTCTACTATTCTTTGCCTCATTTTTTTTTACCCACCTTTAATCAATGAATGAGCATCACCTCAGTCAAACTGAGACCTGCTAAAGACCTTAACTTCAAGAGGTTAAGAAGACCCATCTCTAGTCATCCTAATATGTATCTGGTCACTGGACCCAGGTGGCTCCAGAGGAGAAAGTTAGGCTGGTGACTTTGCACAGTTCTCCTTCACTTAAATCCAATTCACTTTCATGTCATGGCATCCCCTCCATGATGTCACGGTCCTCTTTGAAAGGACCATGGAAGGACAAACAACAACCCTGTGTTGAAGGGAATATTTGAGTTCAGTCCTGAAAGAAAACTAGGGGTTCTGAAAGATGGAGATGAACAGGAAGTATTTTCTGGGAATGAGAGACAAGTCAGTGGGAAGGCATGGAAACGAGAGATCAAGTTTCACGTATAAGGAACAGCAAGGAGGCAGCTTTGATGGGACTAAAATGGTATTTGTGGAAGGGAGTAATTAATAAGGCTGAAAAGGTATGTTTGGAACAGATTATGAATGGTTTTTGGTGCCAAACAAGGGACCATATATTTGATCCTGGAGATAACAGAGTCACTGGAGTTTCCTGAGAAGTTGAGTCACATTTTCTGAAGTGCACGTTAGTAAAAATCATTTTGACATCTCTGTGAAAAATTAGATTGGAAAGGGGTGGGACAAGGAAAGGAAAACAATTAGATGACTTCAGCAATAGTTCAGATACTTTAAAATTTACCCAGCACTATGCGTGTGTGTGTGTGTGTGTGTGTGTGTATTTGAATCCCACAAAAACCCTATGAGGCAGGTTTTATAGACATTCTTATCTCCATTTTATTATTGGAGAAACTGAGGGACATAGCATTGGAGTGACTTGTTGGATTTACATAGCTTTAAGTATGAGAGGAAAGATTTGAGTTCAAGTACTCTGGAACAGTCAATAAGGCATACTGGCTCAAAGAATATTTTCCTGATTTCCCAGTCAGTAATGACCTCTTTTTCATCTAGTATTATAGCACTTTGAATTTATTATAAGATAATAAGTCACTTAGGAGAAAGACTTTTGCCATTTCATCTTTGTATCTCTAGCTCCTAGTATGGCATTTACATACATAGGAGGTCCTTAATAGATGGTCAATGAATTATGTAATTATATTTTCATTTATATTCTGTTTATCTTTTTTATGTATTACTGCTTCCTCTACATGGAGGTTAGAAACAATCTTACTTTCCTATCTTTCCCAGTTTGTACAAAGTCCTGCATACAGTACATTCCTAATAAATGTTCTTTGCAACATTAAGAAATTACAGTATCATTAGGGGATCACAAATTAAGTCCATTTTACCTCCATATGGAGATTGCAACATAAATGTTATGTGCCCAATATATATATTATACGGGAAAAGGTATGACCTAGAGAGTCACTGATAAAGCTTAGTCGCTCCTCTCTTCTTCCACTCCCCTCACCAGTATCAGGTGATAAGATCCTAGGCACTCACAGAGCAGACAGCTAGCACTCGTAGGCAGTATTCTGACTTTCACAGTAGGTGAAATCATGGTTGTTGGTACTTTCAAACAGGATTATAAATCAGAAATAAAGGAAGTAACAATGTCCAGGATGGTATTAAGACCAGTTTAACAAACTACACAGGACCTAAGAATACAAAGGAATAGGGATGGGGTAGATAGGAGAATCCTAATTTGCATATTCCCTACAGACAAGATTCCAGTTGAAAGATTCTTTTTTTGCAACCTTGCCAGTGCACAACTATAGGACTTAAGCCAGAAAGGTGAGAACTAGGCCCTTTATCAGTGTCCTACATAAAGCAAAATGACGCTTAATGTATGCTTCATCTGAATAATATTATTAAAGTCTCTGTGATTTCACAATTTGAGAATGCTTGCTATTTTCATATAGATAACAACTTTTTTTTTCTATGCTTTGGTGGAAGATTTAACGAGTTCCATATGGGGATAAGGCAGTGGGCAATCTTTTCCTAGGGATAGAACTTTGCTGATAAATTCTCCAATCTCTTGAAGCTTTTCCAGTTTAGAAGGCCAGCCAGAGAATATGCTCCAAGGGCATAGCCTCTGAGAACCAGAACTACTTCCATGAAATGCAGAGGAATGGGGTAATAAATGTACCAACAAATAGCTAAGTATATGCAGCAAATTCACAATCTTTCTTCATGTATACAGTAAGTATTAATAAGCTAGGCCCTGAATTGAACAGAAGAGTGGACTGACTTGCCTTTGGGAAACAGCCTGTTATTTTTAATGATCCCAAGATTCTCTCTGAGAAAAAAAAAGCCCATTTTGTTAAAAGCATCATTTGTTTGGTGATGTTTTATGGCTATTAATCAAGGAGTACTACAATGTTTAAAGAAGCAAAAGAACAAATAGTCAAGAATATTAGGGGAATGATGAAAAAAAAGTAGGAATAAAGGACAGAAGTGTATCAGTATAAGGTCTCAGCATATATTATAAATAAAAAGCAATAATCATCACAACTATCTGATAGTCTTAAAAATAGAAAAACAAAGTTGACCAATGGAATATATTAGGTAAATGTGACTCAGAAACAATTAGACATAGTAGGATTTGGTTTGCTAAACTCAAGAATACCAAGTATTAGAGTAATGACATAAAAAGTTCTGGGAAAACTAGAACACAAGCAGCCAGAAATTAGTTTTATACTAATATTTTATATCATAAATCATAATAAACTTCAAATGAATATATGATCTAAATATGAGGTTACATTATGAAAAGAAAAATGAAAGAAGGGGAAAGAAACATAATTAATGACTAATGATTAGGGGGAGAATTCTTAACAAGGGACAAAGATTATTGTAGAAGATAAAATGGACAACAACGTTACATAAATTTGAAGAAAAAAAAGACTTCTAAAAGCAAAGCCAGTGTTGCTAGAATTAGAAGAGAAATAGCTCATCAGAAAAAGAATATATTCACAGCAAACTTTCCTTATTTATTTCTGATATTAAAGACAGAGGAATTGATATAAATAAGTGAAAACAAAAGCCATTCCCCAACAGCAAATTGGTCCGAAGATAGGAACATTCTCAAACAAAGAATCATGAGTTATCAACAACAACAACATAAAGAAGTCTCAAATCACTAGACATAATAGAAATACAAATGAAAACAATTTTTGAGTTTCTACTTCCCACCCACTAGATTGGCAAATAAGATAGAAAAGGAAAATGCCAATTGTTGGAGGAATTGGGGGATTGAAAGAAAGCTAATGCATGGACTGTGGAGTTGAATTGGTACTATTTTATAAAACAACTTTGAACAATACCCAAAAAGTTTCTTAACTGCACATAGCCTTACTTCTTTTGATCTAGCCGTATTACTAATAGTAGTATTCTCCAAAGAGGCCAAAGACAGAGGGAGAAAGTTACCAGAGTCATACAGCTTATAATTATATAAGGCAGGATTCCAACCTAAATCTTTATAACAAAATACTGGAAACCAAGGGGTGACCATCACTCAAGCCTTTATCTTCTAATTTCAAATCAAGTACTCTTTCTAGTATATCATAGTCTATTTCACTCAAATTTCATCCTTGGTTCCAACCCTGGCTCTAAATCTGTATGACCTTTGAAATGTCTTTTATCTATCTATTCATCAGCTTCTCATCTATAAAATGAGAAGTTGCACTAGACGATCTCTAAGACCCCTTTATCCTCTAAATCCTATGGTCTCATGATTTTGTAAGATAAACATACATATCTTAGACCACCTTTTATTTAAGGCAGAAATCCCTTCTAAAACTTAGAAGAAAAAAAATCACCCGACTTTTAATTGAAGATGAAAAAACGTACTTGATATATCAATTTAAAGTTTACAAAGCACTTTGCATATATTTGATATAATTTGACGCTCAAGCAACGTTGTTAAGTAGGCACTATTATTACCAGCATTTTACAAATGAGGAAATGAATGTTGAGAGAAGGTAAGTGGCTTAGCCAGAGTCATATGACTTATAAATAAATGAGGCAAGATTTCAATCCTAGTCTTTGTGACTCCAGGTCTATAGCTTAACCCACTACCCCATGCTACCTCTAAAATAGAGAATTCGTTACCTCCCAATCCAGTCTATTCCCATGCTAGTTGCCAATGATTATTAGGAAGTTTTTCCTTACCAGGAGTTGAAATCACTCTTTTTGCAACATTCACATTTTGCTACAACATCTACCCATGAGGACCAAATAGAACCAGTCTATTTTCTTTCCTAGATGGCAGTTTTTCAAATACTTAGGAAAAACTATCCTCTCCTCTCATTCTCGTCTCCATACTAAACATCCCCAGTTCTTTTAACTGATCATAGAAGAGAATAATATCTAGCATTGTCACCATGTTTGTCTAGAAATGTCATAGTTTGTCACTGTCCTTTCTCAAATGTAGTGCCCAGTACTGAATGTAGGAAGTAAAATTCTAACCTGCTTCAGTCCCTTGGTTTTAGCAAAAATGAGGTGATCCAATGAGGACAGAACGTGGACAGGATCATTAACTATCTTGGTCTGGGAACTACTTCTCTCTCAGCATAGTCTATTTATCACATTAGCCTAAGAGTAGGCCTTTATTCATATACCTATTCACAGCAGGAACGGGCAGTTCAAATTCAGCCTCAGACACTTACTAGCTGTGTGACCCTGGACAAGTCACTAAACCCTGTTTGCCTCAGTTTCCTCATCTGCCAAATGATCTGGAGAAGGAAATGGCAAACTACTCCAACGTCTCTGCCAAGAAAACCAGAAAATGGAGTCATAAAGGGTTGGGCATGACTGAAATAACGCAACAAAAATTCACAGTAGGAAATAGAAAACAACACACTTCTTAGAGCAACAATGACAAGTCTTCTCTAAATAGTAAAACAATAGTATTTCTGTAGCTTTGCGTTATGGGGATGTTTTCTGTGTGACAGGAAATATTAACAAATGCTTGGATCAAAAGGAAGTGAAAGATAACTAGGACAGACTCTTCTCACTCTCTCACTGTGATTCCAAATGAAAACCATTAACTATTTCTCATGCAGAAGACAATGACATCCCATTGTTTAATTAAAGGAAATCCTCTAGTGTGTTCTATCCAGGCTTGCATAATGCCTCAGAATGAAATCATAGAGAAGGAAGTTTTAATCAAGGATCTGCCACTGATGGTTTTCTTTTCTCCTTGCCATCCTACTCAGGGCCCAGACAGCATCCTCTGAGAGAGACAAACTGAATGACAGCTAGGGGCCCAGAGTGACATCTGGTGTAGAATTGAAAACATAATGGACTGACATGGTCTATCATGTTTTACTTTAGTTTGTGACAGGGGGACTAAACAGCAGGGTCAGCAATCCTTGCAGTTCAAACACCAGCTCTTGAATAAGTATCAGAAGTTGACTGTCTTTTGAAAACTCTCTTATTACCAGTCAATAATGGGTGAGACCTTTCCTAGGCAAGGAAGCACACCATTTTCTTTCTCTTAGTTTAAAACAGAAAAAAAAGCCCAATAAGAATCAAAGCTCCTAATTAGAGTGGAGTATTCTTGGTTTCCAATGATTATACATATATATATGTACATACGTACATATGTATGTATGTATATATAGATATATGCACATACACATAAATATTCATATGTATTTGTTTATGTATATATGTGTGTATACACACATATATGTTTATTTAATGATCAGCATTTTGTTCTGCTAGTCTACAGTATTCCCCGGATCAGCAATACAAGTGAGACAGTGTTTTGTTTTATTTTTAAATAGAAATTACTGCTTTGAGCTAAAAATATTTGGATTACATTTCCAGTTCCCCCTCTGCTCCATGACTAAAGTTTTGAACCCAGATGACTCTCAGTTTAGTCTTCATTTAAAAGCGGGGTTAGTAGACATGCTCCTTTTTCACTTCCCTTGCAGATATGCTAGAAGGCAAATCTGCTGCATAACTTACAGGAAGAGAAGGCAGAAGTGAGTGATACTCTAATTTTTGGAGGCAGTGCCGAGGAAAAGTGAAGAAGATGAAATGATGATGATGATACTATAGATTTTCCTACAGATTATCACCAAGTCTGTTAATTTAGTTTGTGATAATTAGACCTGGGCTATGGCTAGAGTGTTATCTTTATACTATTTGTGGAGAAAAGGTTTTCTGAGCAAATTTATACTGCAAGTCAGAGGGAAGGATTACTATGGAATCACAGAACTTCAGGATTGAAAAGTGCCTTCTTTGCCATCTGGTCCAACTGTACCTGATACCCTGGATCCAGGGGTGGGAGGGTGGTGAGATTAGGGGAGTAAACAAAACAATTTTACAAAGAACTTTAGCATATTTATTTGCTTTCATATCAATTTTTCATCCACTAAAATCTCCAGGATTTTATTATGGCATAGCAGTGATCTTGTGTTCTGTACTAATAGATCATGGAATCTGGTAAGTCCTGCTAAGGGACAGTTACATGGCTCAGTGGATAGAGCACTGGGCATGGAGTTAGGAAGACCTGAGTTTAAGTTTGGCCTCAGACACTTACTAGCTCTGAAAACCCTGGTTAAGTCATTTAACCCTATTTGCCTTAATCCACTGGAGAAGGAAATGGCAAACCACTCCAGTATCTTTGCTGAGAAAACTCCATTGACAATATGGTCCATGAAGTCATGAAAAGTCAGACACAACTGAACAAAACAATGAGTCCTACAAAGAATAGAAATAGACCATGGATCTCTTTTGTCTGAGGCCTAGTGTCACTAAGTTTGGAGAAGGTGGTCATCAGAAGATTGGTTATAGCAAGTGAAGTTGGTGACTTAATGAAAAGGGGTCTCGATTTGGTGTTGGAGTTGTGCTCAAATTCCTCTAAGTCCCAACCCCCATACACAATTGATTAACAAGTCTGATAGATCCTATCTCCTCAGTATCTACCATATGCCTCCCCATCTCTTCATTCACATCACAATTATCCTAAATCTAGCACTCAATTCATCTCACCTAGAATATTGAAATGGTCTCCTATTTAGACTTTCTTTGTCCAGCCTCACCTCACTTTTCTCCATATTCCCAATATGTAGTTGCCCAATCAATATTCCCAAAGCAAAGATCTTCCTATGACAATCCTCTCTTTAAAAAAGTTTCAGTGACTCCCTGTTGCTTCTAGGACAAAATACAAAACCCTATGTTTGGCAGGAAGACTTACCTTCATGAGTTCAAATCTGGCCTCAGACATTTACTAAGACCTTGTAAGATTAAAGGATTTGCCCAAGGCCACAAAGCTAAGAGAGCTGAGAGTAGAACTAAAGCTTCTAACTACTAGTTTATCATTCTTCATTTGTAACCTAGAAATTCTGAAGAAATATTTCTTACTTTTATGGTAAAATGCATGTTCTTTGAGAGTAGGAATTGTTTCATTCTTTGTATTTGTATCCATATAACCTAAAACAATGCCCAGCACATAGTAGCACTAATAAATGTGGGTGGATTAATCGATTGATTGAGTGAAACTCAATGATTTAGGGAGGGGAGGAAACAGAATAGCTTATTCTCCTTACTCTTTATTTTGATAGGATATTTTATTTTTAAGAAATTTTCTTTTCATTTTCAGGTCCAAACTCTCTACTTATCTCTCTCTCTCTCTCTCTCTCTCTCTCTCTCTCTCTCTCTCTCTCTCTCTCTCTCTCTCTCTCTCTTGTCCTTTTAACCCCCCATCCATTGAATACAAAAGAAATATGATACTCATTATACATATGAAGTTATGCAAAATATATCTCCATATCAGCCATGTTCCTCCCCAACTCCCTGAAAAGGGGAAAAAATAGAGAAAGAGAAAAAAATATGTTTTAGTCTATACTCTAAGTCTCTCAGTTCTCTATCTGGAGGAGGATAGTATTTTACAACATGTCCTTTGGACTTGTGGTAGAACACTGTACTGATCAGAGTTACTAAGTCTTTCATAGTTGATTACCTTTAAAATAATGATGTTACTGTGTAGTTTGTTCTTCTGTTTCTGGTCATTTCATTCTGCTTCAGTTCATATAAATCTTCCCAGGATTTTTAAACTATCCCCATTCATAATTACTTACAGCATAATAGTGTTTCATCACATTTATGTACCTTGTTCAGCCATTCCCCAATTGTTAGGCATCTCCTCAGTTTCCAATTCTTTGCCACCATGAAAAGAATTGCTATACATATATTTGTACACGTAGGTCCTTTTTTTTCATTTTCTTTCATCTCCTTAAGGTGCAGACCTAGTAGTAGTACTTTTGGGTCAAAGGGTATGCACAGTTTTGTATCTTTGAGGGGCATAGTTCCAATATTTTTCTTCAGAATGGCTAAACTATTTCACAGCTCCACCAACCGTACATTAGTGTATGCATTTTCTCACACCCTTTCCAGAATTTTTCATTTCTTACTATCATCTTAACCAATCTGATGGGTGTGAGGCAGTAACTCAAACTTGTTTTCATTTGCATTTCTTTAATTATTAATTGTTTAGATCATTTTTTTTCATGACTATCAACGCTCCGACTTTTTCCTCTGAAAATTGTCCGTTCATATCCTTTGATCACTTATCAATTGAGGCATGGTTCCTATTTTTATAAATTTGGCTGGGTTCTCTATATATCTGAGAAATGACATAGAACTCATGGGGGGTAGAGCCAAGATGGCATGAGCTCTCTGCCAGTTCCCTCCAAAAACCTATAAAAAATGGCTCTGAACAAATTCTAGAACTGCAGAACCCACAGAATAGCAGAGGGAAGCAGGGCTCCAGCCCAGGACAACCTGGATGGTCGCTGGGTGACGTCTATCACACACAGAGCTGGGAGCGGAGCAGAGGGGAGTGGGGACCAGTGGAGCCCAGCATGGGCGGCAGCAGGACCAACCAGACCAGGAGCTGGGCGGAACAGGCCGTAGCGCTCTGAATCAGTGAGCTGTGGCAGTTACCAGACTTCTCAACCCACAAACATCAAAGACAACACAGAAGGTTAGTGGGAAAAGCTGTGGGCGACAGAGTGGAAAGAGTTCGCAGTTTGGCCACCACCCTGGGGGCAGCCAGGGTGGTGCAGCTACAGAAATACAGCTGCAGTTCCTTCTGGCCCCAGGCTCACCTGGTGGGAGGAATTAAGTGGCAGATCAGAGCAGGAGTGCAGAGCTTGTTTAAGATCTGAGTCAGGTCCTGGTTGGCAGTTCCTGGGGAAGGTATAGTGCTGGTGTGGCAGAGCTGGTTGTATAGAAATAGCTCTTAAAACAATAGCACATCCCCTCAAGCTTGGAACAAAGTACTCTTTACTGTACAAGCAGTCATACCCTGATGAAAAACTCAAGGGTCAAGTAAGTTGGCTGGGAACATAGCCAGGCAGTGAAAATGCACTCAGATTCAGTTTCAGACTTTGGAATCTTTCTTTGGTGACAAAGAAGACCAAAACATACAGCCTGAAGAAGTCAACAAAGTCAAACACCCTACATCAAAAGCCTCCAAGAAAAACATGAATTGGTCTCAGGCATGGAAGAGCTCAAAAAGGATTTGGAAAAGCAAGTTAGAGAAGTAGAGGAAAAATTGGGAAGAGAAATGAGAATGATGAGAGAAAACCAAGAAAAACAAGTCAATGACTTGCTAAAGGAATACCAAAAAAATACTGAAAAAAATACTGAAGAAAACAACTTAAAAATAGACTAACTCAAATGGCAAAAGAGCTCCAAAAAGCCAATGAGCCAACAAGGCAGAATTAGCCAAATGAAAAAGGAGGTCCAGAAGACCACTGAAGAAAATACTACCTTAAAAATTAGATTGGAGCAAGTGGAAGCTAGTGACTTTATGAGAAATCAAGATATTACAAAACAGAACCAAAGTAATGAAAAAGTGGAAGACAACATGAAATATGTCGTTGGAAAAACCACTGACCTGGAAAATTGATCCAGGAGAGATAATTTAAAAATTATAGGACTACCTGAAAGCCATGATCAAAAAAAGAGCCTAGATATCATCTTTCAAGAAATTATCAAGGAGAACAGCCCTGATATTCTACAGTCAGAGGGTAAAATAGAAATTGAAAGAATCCACCCATCGCCTCCTCAAAAAAATCGCAAAAAAGAAAACTCCTAGGAATATTGTTGCCAAATTCCAGAGCTCCCAGATCAAGGAGAAACTACTGCAAGTAGCCAGAAAGAAACAATTTGAGTATTGTGGAAACATAATCAGAATAATACAAGATCTAGCAGCTTCTACCTTAAGGGACCGAAAGGCTTGGAATATGATATTACAGAGGTCAACGGAGCTAGGATTAAAATCAAGAATCACTTACCCAGCAAAACTGAATATCATGCTCCAAGGCAAAATATGGATTTTCAATCAAATAGAGGACTTTCAAGCTTTCTCGGTGAAAAGACCAGAGCTGAATAGAAAATTTGACTTTCCAACACAAGAATCAAGAGAAGCATGAAAAGGTAAACAAGAAAGGAAAATCCCAAGGTACTTACTAAAGTCGAACTGTTTTGTTTACATTCCTACTTGGAAAGATGATGTGTATGATTCATGGGACCTCAGCATTAGGGTAGCTGAAGGGAATATACATACATACATATGTGTGTGTGTGTGTGTGTGTGTGTGTGTGTGTATGTATACACAGGGCACACGGTGAGTTGAATATGAAGGGTATAAAAGAATAAAATCAAATTAAGGGATGAGAGAGGAATATATTGAGAGAGGGAGAAAGGGAGAGATAGAGTGGGGTAAATTATCTTGCATAAAAGTGACAAGAAAAAGCAGTTCTATAGGAAGGGAAGAGGAGGCAGGGGAGGGGGAATGAGTGAATCTTGCTCTCATCTGATTTGATCTGAGGAGGGAATACCATACACACTCAGTTGGGTACCTTACCCCACAGGAAAGAAGGAGGAAGAAGATTAAAAAAGGGGGGAAGATAGAAGGGAGGACAGATAGGGGGAGAAGGTAATCAAAAACAAACCCTTTCGAAAATGGACAGGGTCAAGGGAGAAAATTCAATAAAGCAGGATAGGTAAGGAAGGAGCAAAATATAGTTAGTCTTTCACAACATGAGTATTGTGGAAGGGTTTTACATAATGATCCACATGTGGCCTATGCTGAATTGCTTGCCTTCTTAGGGAGGGTGGGTGGGGAGGGAAGAGGGGAGAGAATTTGGAACTCAAAGTTTTAAAAACAGATGTTCAAAAACAAACAAAAAAAAGTTTTTGCATGCAACTAGGAAGGAAGATACACAGACAATGGGGCGTAGAAATTTATCTTGCCCTACAAGAAAGGAAGGGAAAAGGGCATGGGAGGGGAGTCGGGTGACAGAAGGGTGGGCTGACTGGGGAACAGGGCAACCAGAATATATGCCATCTTGGAGTCAGCAGGAGGGTAGAAATGGGGAGAAAATTTGTAATTCAAAATCTTGTGAAAATCAATACTGAAAACTAGATATATTAAATAAATTAAATTACAAAAGAAGAAATCAGAAAAAAAAGAAATGAGACCTTTAGCAGTGAAACTCTCTGTAAATATTTTCCCCAGTTTCTTTTCTTCTCATTTTGGCTGCATTAGGTTTGTTTGTGCAAAAATTTTTAAATTTTATGTAATCAAAATTACCCATTTTATCTCCTATGAACTCTCTCTCTTATTTTATCATGAATTTTTCCTCTATCCAAAGATCTGACAGGTAATTTACTCCATGTTTTTCCTAATTTGCCTATAATTTCATTCTTTATGTCTAAAGCATGTACCAATTTTGAGCTTATATTGGCATATGGTGTGAGATATTGGTCTATGCTTAATTTCTGTCAGAATACTTTACAATTTTTCCTAGCAGTTTTTGGCAAATATTTCTTTCCCCAATAGCTGGCATCAAACACCAGGCTATTGCTTTCATTAGGTTCTGTATATTGTGTAACTAATATATTCCATTGATCTACCACTATGTTTCTTTTCCAGTAACAATTTTTTTTGGTGATTAATGATTTGGAGTACAGTTTGAGATCTGGTGCTACTAGAAACTTTTCCTTCACTTTTTTTCATTGATTCTATTCATAATTTTTTGTTTCTCCAGATGAATTGTCTTTTTGCTCTATAAAGTACTTTTTTTTGGTAGTTTGGTATGGCACTGAATAAACAAGCTAATTTAGGTAGTATTGCTATTTTTATTATGTTGGTTCTATCTACCCATGAGCAATTAATATTTTTCCAATGATTTAGATCTGTATTTGTGCGAAGACTGTTTTGTAATTGTATTCATATAGATCCTGTGTATGTCTTGCCAGGTAGATTCCCTAGTGTTTTATACTGTCTGAAGTTATTTTAATGGAATTTCTCTATGTCTTCCTGCTAGGTTTTGTTGGCAATATATAGAAATGCTGAAGATTTGTGTAGGTTTATTTTATGTCCTACAACTTTGCTTTAATTGTTTTGACTAGTTTTTTAGTTGATTCTCTAAATATAACATCAAATCATGTACAAAAAGCAAATTTTATTTTCTCATTGCCCATGCTTATTTCTTCAATTTATTTTTCTTGTCTTATTGCTATAGCCAGCATTTTTAGTACAATATTGAATCCTTTTTATTTCTATTGGATCTAACCTGAAAATCCCTACCAACTCTGGCTATATAGAAGAAACTTTTTCTAATTGGTGTCTTAGGTCAGCTTTGGTCAATGAGCTGGTACCATTCTATTCTGAATAATTTCTTGTGACTAAGAAGTTTTATCCTGTTTTCCAAAAACATACAATGATGAGCTGTTATAACCTCAGTTCTTCCTCTTATTAAGCCCTGAAACTGCCATAGAGACTATCATCTATTCTGTCTCATGTCAATGGATCTTGACAAAGAGACCAACTATACCTTACATATGATCACTTGGTACTTGGACACATTACTCAGAATATAACTTATTAAAATGCTGTATCCTGAGCTTAGGCTTCAGGAAAGAAGGGTCCAATGAAGAGGCAGATGGAGGCAGTTCTCCTCTTCCCACACCAAAATGCAGAGCATAGTGCCTGTGTTTTGACATGAGTATAATGGGAACTTCAATTATCAACATGTATCTTCACATTTGCATAGGTGATTACAATAGGAAAGAACTTATTGGACCACCTAGTCTAACACTCTCATTTATAGATGGGAAAACTGAGGGCCAGAGAGAAGAAGGTCACATAAAGAGAGACGGAACCAAGACTCTTCCTAAGGAAGGTCTCCTGACTCTTCATCCAGGGTATTTTCATGAAGACATGAAAATCTCTGCATGAAACCCAAAGGCAGAAAGAAAGCAAGCCAGAAATCAACCTATTAGGTGGCTTATATATAAATTTCTGGGAAAACTATGTGAGTCATTATTATGTTATTTTTCCTTTATCCTTCTCCCATCTCCCCTAACCCCCCACATTAGGTGTGACATTTCCAAACTGAGTGGCTTGCCTTCTAGTCCCTTGGTACCCAGTATGTTACTTTAAATGTGCTTCATTCCATCCCAAAGATGAATTTATGTAGCTGTAAGACCTGATAATGAATTCATAATAGCTCTAATAGGTGCTATCTCATCAATTCTAGGGGACTCTGTGATTCAAAGATGTTAACAAATGCATTTAGTGAGAATGTGTTTTATTTCTGTGTTTCTATTTCGCAGCCTTTGCCACTTTTTAAATGTATTGTAGCATTTTCAATGGTTTTACCCCTTGCTTAAAAGTCTGGCCCTCTTCATCTCTGCCTCCTAGCTTTCTTGGCTTCCTTCAAGGCTCAGCTAAAGTCTTTCCTTTTGCAAGCAGCTTTTCCCAGACCTTCTTAATCTTAGACTCTTCTCTCTGAGACTAACCCCACTTGATCTTATAAATGTCTCATTTGTAAATAGTTGTTTGCATGGTGTTAAAGTGTGAGCTCTTTGAGGGCAGAGACTACCTTTTTCAGTCATGTCCACTTCTCTGTGATCTCATATGGGTTTTTGTTTTTCTTTGGCAGAGATGCTGGAGTGGTTTGACATTTCCTTCTCCAGCTCATTTGGCAGATGAGAAAACTGAGGCAAACAGGGTGAAGTGACTTGCTCAGATCACACAGCTCAGAAATACCTGAGGCCGAATTTGAACTCAGGTCTTCCTGACTCCGGGCCTGGCACTGGCTTTTTTAAATCCCCAGAACCTAACATGGTGCCTGGCACATAACAGGTGCTTAATACAGGTTTGTTGACTGATTGCTGTCCTATTTTCCTTAGAGTTAGACTCAGCAGACCATTTATAAACTGCTTATTTTAAGCAATTATTGATAGAAAATCATTCTTAGGAAATAGGGACCATGTTCACTTGCCTATATTACTTGGAATAATACTGGCTTACATGTTTATAGTTTCTTGAGATTTATAAAATGTTTTCCTCACACCAATTCCATGAAATAAATAATATCAGCATTATTTTTTTTCCTTGATGAGGAAATTGAAAATCAGAAGCACAAAGATAGCAAATGTCATTCCAGGATTTGAACACAAGGCTTTTGAATACAAGTCATGTTTTTAATCCAATGCTCTTTCTGTTATACTACACTGTTTCTCTTAGGATCATGGGATTTTGAGCTGAGGAGGACTTTAAAGGATAATTTAAGCAATATTTTGTAGAGGAAAAAGTACACCCAGAAAACTAAGTGACTTTCCCCAATGACGAACAGGTGTCAGAGCTACAGTTTGAAACTTAATCTTTTTAACTCCCTATTCAACTATCTTACCACAGTACCATAAGAACCAGAAAAAACAGAACTAAGCAACAACAACAGCAAAGAAAACTCGATAATTATTTAAGGAAACTGGTTTTATTTGTTTTTCCTAATAAATTTTTATGGATATTATTTGTTTTTACATCATTACATTTTTTGTATTCTTCCCCTTTCCTCCCAACCCCCAGCCTTCTGTATAACAAAGAATATTTTTAAAGGAAAAAAAAACAAAGGAAGGAGAAAATAAAAACAATCAATGAAACTGATTGATACATTAAAAAAAACTTGAAAATATATATAGCCCCATACCTGAAAACCTCTCAGGTCTACAAAGGAGAGGGTGTAGGTGTCTTCTCATAGCTTTTCTCTGGGTTTGAGATGGTTTTGTAATTTTGCAACACTCAAATGTCTTGTGATTGTTCTTTTGATTTACACTGTTGTAGTCATTTCATATTTTTGCTTGTTTTTAATTGTTCCAACAACCAAATTCAAAGGCTAGATTCAGGGCAAATTGGGAGTTGGCTAATAGTAAATCCATTCAAACAAGGTGCCAAAGAGAAACATTATGCCTTCTCTATGAGGCTACCCTTTCAGAAGTCACAAGCTATTTTTATGCATATTATAACAAGAGAAGCATACGAAGTCAAAACCAAATGTGTGCTTTTCATGACAAAGAGTAGTATCTACTACCACACAATATGCAGCAGGAAGAATGCATCAGTATTGGCCCAAAAGGTCAGATTCTCAGGGAACATCTATGCCATAAAAGACACACATGTTTTATAGGTCCTGGGGCTAACTTGGTCATTTCCAATGAGGAAATAAATGCATCTTGGAAGGATGACTGAATTCTGACTTGACTGGGGAAAAGTGAGATTTTCAGGCACAGAATAAATTCAGAACCACTGACAGCAGGGTTATAGATTCACCACTGGTTTCATCCAACATGCACAGATATCAGAATAAATAGTTTGGTTATAGCTGGTTCTTGGTCCTCGGTGCAAGGAGCCTCTGATTGCTCTGTGGGAATGCAATGGATTTTTGTGCTTGAACCTGAGAAGATTGGCAAGACTTTTATGATGAGCGTGAAGGATGGAACACAATGCCAGATGCATGCAGACTGCAAATGTTTTTATGGGCCCCGGTTAGAAATCCAACTCACAATTTGGGTGTTGGACAAATGTTGTAGTGGGGCTTCTTTTCTGTCTCATGTGAAATCATAGTAAATAGGAGAAAACTAGTATAACAAAATGTTATTTAAATAAGCTCTGTAAGAAGGTCAAGAGCAATGGGATACTGAGATCAAAGCTCTATGGAAACAACTATTCAGTTATACTCCTCATGAAGTCATAGATTTTTTTTGAGCAGTAAGAGATTTCAGCTATTATCTAGTCATATTATCTTAGATACAGAGCTGGAAGGGAACTCAGGAGTTATATGAATCCAATCTCCTCATTTTTAAGATGAGGAAATTGAGGCACAGGGAAATTAATTGATATGCCTAAAGAAATACAGATGGTAAGCTCAGAGGTGAGACTTGATCCCTGATATCCTTTTTCCACTTCAGATGAAGAAACTAAAGCCCAGAGAATTAAAATGACATACCCAAGGTCATTTATGTAGCAAGCAGCATAGGGAGGATTAAAAAGCCAAGTCTTCTCAATCCAAATCTAATATTTTCCCCATTATACCATGTTACTTCTTAATTTAATTGCACTATTTAATTTCTATATCAAATTCTAGATGATTCTTTTTTTTACTGGTTGCTTAAGACCTAGAATCTCTTCATTTTATAGACACAGTAATCATGACCCTGGGTGGTTTAATGTGATAGCCCCCAAACCACAGTGAGTATAGGGTATTTATTCTCTTTTAAAAACTATGAGAAGTGACATGTGGGGTTATAATGATCCCAAGTATAGGCTGAAGGTTTCCTAGAAATCAGAGTATAACAGCAATCCAAGATTGCCAGTCATTTAAAAAATCTTTGTTCTCTATGTTTGGACATTTAGTAGGCTACAACTCTATAGTTAATACAGATATGAAAAATTCTTTTCTCTCAACACTTGTTATGACAGGGAAACTATGCATCAGATTATCATTATTATTACTTTAGTTTAAACAACTAAATATATGCTAATGTAGGGAAAGTACAATGTTGTGTACTGAGAACATAAAGAAAAATGGTCCTTACTCTCAAGGAGCCACCTTATACTTGGGGAGTAGGAAGAATGTTAATGATAGTGTTAATAACAATATGTACACAGATAAGTAAAAAAAAAAACCAAAAAGTAATTTGAGGAAGGAAAGTTAATAAATTGGGGGGAGTATTAGGAAGTAGCACTTGGGATGAGTACTGAAGGAAGCTTAATATCGTAAGAAATCGAGGTAACAAGGACACATATTCCAGCCATGACTATACGAAGGTTCAGGAATTGGTCCACAGAACACTATGTTTAGGGAATAACCAGCAGGCTGATTTGGCTGGAATGCAGAGCACATGAGGGAGAGAAGTATGAATTGTGTCTATAAAGGTGGACTGAAGTCAGATTGAAGAGTGATTTCAGTGCTGAGGGTCTGAGGAACTTGTAGTTTTTAGTAAAGATAATGGCAAACCACTGAAATTTTTTTTTGACATTGGAGTAACAGACATACTTCTTAAGGAGATTATTTGGCAACTTTATGGATAGATAGGAAAGGCGAGAGAATAAAAGTAGGGAAAATAAATAAGAGGCTATTTTAATAATATCCGGGGAAAGATGATAAGGGTCTTAATTAGGGTAACTAGCCTCATGAATAGAAAATAGGGGTATTATAGATGTTAGTCAGTCAACAAGCAATTCTTAATAGCTTATTTTCTGTCAGGCCCTCTGCTAGGGACTGGGGATACAGAAAGAGGCAAAAAGCAAAGGAAAAAATATCTCCCTGCCCTCAACGAGTTTACAGGCTAATGAGATGAGATAACATGTAAAAACCAGGTCTATAGATGGAAAATAATCTCAGGGGGAAAGCACTAGCAGTTAGCCAGAGCATGGAAGGCATCTTAAAGAAGTTGGTATTTGAGCTCAGTCTTGAAGAAAGACAAAGCATCTAAGAGGAAAGGAGAAAGAACATCCTTAGGCTTGGAGAACTCAGTGCAATGTTATGAAATTGGAGTTTAGTGGGAAAAGAACAACACATAGGTGAGTATGATGATACTCTGTAGATGTGGAATGATAAGACTTTGCAACTTTTTGGATATGGATTGTAAAGGAAGGGAATTAGATGACTCTGCATCATGGTGCCTTTAACCTATATCAAAAAAATATGGAAAAGGGAGTGAGTTTGGAGGGAAAATTTTAAGTTCTATTTTAGACATATTGAGTTTGAGATACAGTGGTGCCTTCTGGTGGAAATGTCCTGCAGATATGATTAGGAGAGAGATTACAGTTGGTTATTTGTGGAGTCATCTTTGTAGACATGATCACTGAACTCAAGGGAGCTCATGACAGTCAAGAGAGTGTAGACAGAGCAGTGAAGCCAAAATAAAATCTTAGTGAATGCCCATTCTAGGAGGAGAAATGAATGTTAATTCAGCAAAGGAAACAGGAGTTGTCAGGAGAACCATGCATGAGTACTGTGGCAAGTAAGTGAGGTGAAATTATCTAGGAGGAGTGCTGGTTGTTATGATGAAGGATAGTAGGCTTCAGGAATACAGAAGTAACACAGTATGAATATAACTGAGAATAACATTTTAAAATGCATAACATGAAACTTACAGGACTTCAAAAGAAACAAATTATAATGAAATAGTTACACAAATGTTTTTTAAAGTTCACAGATCCACTCTCCCCCACCCCTCCACCCAAGTTAAGAACTTTTGATACTAAATATAAACAACTCTCATGGTCATGGGAGTTGAGGAAGGTAAAGTGTTTGAGAGAATATTGAGGAATAAACTGAGGGCTTTGAGTATGAGAACAGAGATTGAGGTGAAGAGGAAAACAGTGAACCCTATACTGAATACTTTTGAGAAATCATAGAGAATCCCCTGAAAGACAAGAGAAGATTGCAATGAAGATCTGGATAGAGTAATGTGAATGAATGAATGAATGAATGGAGCCTCAAAAAAGAGAAATGCTAAGTGACAAAGGCTTAGAGAGAGTTTGAAAGTGGGAATGAAAAAAAAATATACCCGATTGTATCCCTGACCTAATATTTTGGGAGACAAGATAAGGAGATGCCAGTGGGGTGTGGGGTGGGGGTTCAAGAATGCAGTACAATGCATGAGAGGAAGAGAATGAGGATAAAATAGGATTTTGTTAATAATAGAACAGGGTTTCTATTGAGGGTAAGGGACAAGGAGGGCAGAAGTCAATAGAGGCAGAAGAAGCTAGAGCATACTTGGATAAGAATGGGGCGCAGGAATAAGAGGATAATGAGGTAGGGAATTCTTAATCATAAAGCAGGAAAAAGAACAGTCGAATGGGGTCTGTGTCCTCCAAGTCCTGTTATATAACTCTTTGGAGACTCACTGGCAGAAAGGATGTTTGGTCAAGTTCACCCTGTGTAGAAGAAAGAGCATTGGATTTAGAGTCAGGTTTGAATTTCAGCTCTGCTTCTTGCTGGTGTAACCTTAGGGAAATTGCCTAACTTCTTTGGGTTTCTGTTTCTAGCTGAAAAATTAAGGAGTTCGAATAAATTATTTCTTGGTTTTATTCTAGTTCTAAATATTATTATAATTTTAGCAACCCAATACAGTGGCATCCATATTCTCATTTATTTTTAATATTGTCTCTCTCTTTTTCCTCTCTTCTCTTCCTTCTTCCCTCTCCTTCCATTCCTCCAATCCCCTTTCCATTTCTCTTCCTCCCTTTCCTTCTATTTCTCTACCTCTGTTTCACAGAACCAAATATGCCCTACTAATGTGAGGAGACATGCACAGTCTTAATATACTCCTCTCCAAAGCACATTATTAGAAGTAGCTCCCTGCCCTTTGCTAAGTAGAAAATAGAAGAAAATTCAAATGGGAATTAAAAATTCCTGGTTTTAATTGTCTTGGGCAATATTCCTGTGGCTACAAGCCTATCGAGCCTATCGAGGAAGGAAAAAAAAAAGAAAAAAAAATAGTGTAAATCAGCCAGTCAACAAATACTATTATTAAGTGCTGGTGGCTCCCTGTGCTAAGCACACACAATACAAAAAGAAATAAAAGACAGCTGCTGTCTTTAAGGAGCTCACAACAAGGCAACAAGCAGACAAATACATACTACATAAATAATAAATAGGAAATAATTAAGAAAGGGAAAGCATTCAAATTAAAAAGAGTTTGGGAAAGGTTTCCTGTAGAAGATGAGATTTTAGTTGGGATTTAAAGGAAGCCTGGGAAGGTAGTAGGCTGAGATAAGGAGGGAGAGCATTCCAGGCATGGGGGGACAGCCAGAGGAAATGTGCAGAGCCAAGAGATGAAGCATCTGCTTTGAGGAACAGCAAGGAATTGAGTGATACTGGATTGAAGAGATCAGATAAATAGGAATCATAGTGACATAGGCATCACTGTTGATTCATGACATTCATGCATGATCAGGCATGGACAGAATCAGATTAAGTGTATCTGAGTTTTGCTGAATTCTGTTCAAGGTGAATATTATAATATTTTGTAGAGAACATGTCATAGCACCAGTTCTTTCACAGTTGCAGTGACAGACTCTGATTCCAACATCTTACAAGAAATGTGACCAAGTCAGCACTTTCTTCACAGTGGTGTATCCTAGGTTACCTAGCTAGTCGATGATAGTACTGACCCTGAATTATTACCAGTGATGAATTTCCACTGAGTCATTAAGGATCACTTATCTCGTTCAGTATAATTGACAGCATGTTGACTTTGAAATTTGGGATCTGAGTCTGGTTTCTGCTACTTGCTGTGTGATTCCTGGGGAAGTCATATGATCTTAATGATGTTAGCTTTTTTTCGTATCTAAAATAGGGTTATTCCCCACAATTTTATGAGATAACAACGACAACAACAAATGTAGGGCTAATCCTCCTTAAGGTAACAGTGGAAAGATTAATATTTCCTTGTCAAAAAGGAAGAAAATGATTGATAGATGTTCTTTGTCATAATGATTGAAAAAATGAACAGGGTAAAAACTTACAGAAATATGTCCAGAATAAATAGACATCATTTCACAGACTAATCATAAAGACTGGCATTAGGAATGGTCCACTTGATTTATTAAAAGCAACTGAAGGTGATTTACCTCTGGATAGAGCCTATGGAAAAAAACTCCTAAGATCCAAGAGTGGAATCAGGAGGCCCTAAAAGGGTGACCTCCACATGAACTCAACCAACAAAATGTGGACATGAGTCAAATAAATGGCTTAGTTGTGTGAATTTGATCAATGTTTATCACTGATATAAGACCATCTCATTGCCATCAGATATTACAGAAAGTTTATCCTTAAGGAACCTGAATTTATTAATCAATCTGAATTTTGCATAAAAAGGGCAGAAACTATATAACATATCATTCCAGGGAGCCAATATTTTGCACTTATTGAACATAGAAAGACATAATCTGCTAGCTGGAATTATATACTAGAAGCTTTCTACTTCATAAATTAACAGAGAAGAAACCCTTGAACTACAAATATAGACCCCAAAATTATCTTTGAAAATTTAAAGAATGAACTGTCCTGGAACCAGAGAATTATTACCAACAAAGCTGTTGCCAAAGCTGTTGTTGCTAGACATAACATTAATCTATAAATATTCCGAGAACAATGTTTTTATTAGACATTACCATACCAAGTACTCATAATCTCCAAGTTATTTGGAATTAATTTAAAAAAAAAACTTTTCAAAATATAAAGATGTAACCAAAGAATCAATTAATAAAAAAATTATTAAGCATTTACAATGTGATAGGCACTGAAGTGGTAGGGAAACAAAAAGAGGTAAAACCAGGTAGGAATATGAGGATGTAGATACCATCCCCATTGTCTTGAGTATTGTTGGAGTTGTTTCAAAGATGCTTTCAGTAAGTCTATAGATAAACATATAACTCAATGATTTCATTCAATTACTCCACCCAAAATAAATTATTTTTGCAATAGTTGACCTAACACTGAACATAGAAAGACAATAATGTAGGAAAGTGATTTACCCTAGTACCATTTCTAATGAAGCTGCATTGAACATAAAAATGACAGGAATAAAATGATAATAATAATAATAAGCATAAGTGACATTTGTATAGTACTTTAATGTTTGGGAAGCACTTTTGATACATTATCTCATTTGGGGAAACTACTCCATAAACTGTGAATACTTTACATTACATGTGGGTTGTGGATTAGAGTCTAGATTTATAGGCTCTGACTGGTTAAGGGTATAATTGATGGTCATAGAGCAGAGAGGTTTTTGTTCCTTTGGTTGGCTTTTTTTTGCTTTGTTTTCCAATTCTGACTTTGTCTTGTTATTTTTTTCTACTCTCCTAAGCTAATTTAGGATTGAATCTAGGATCTTGAGATTATCTTTAGTATCCTTCTCTGACAAAATATATTGAATGTTAAGACCTGGATAATGTAATCAATGTACTAACTGGGTTGAGAGTTGCAGGATGAAAGAGGTTTAGATTTGACAGCTAAGGACTTTCTAGAAAAAATGTTAGAAATAACATTTTATAACAGAAATATCCAATATGACCCCATGGTGTATGCTGGACTGCTAAATTATTAGCTACATGATCTTCCCAGTCATGATAGTGAGTTTCAGGGAGGCAGATTTCAATTCAATAAAAAGAATTTTCTAGCAATTAACCCTGTTCAAAAATGGAATACGCTTCTTTGGGGCGGGGCACATTGAATTTGTTATCATTAGCGATGTTCAAAAGTAAGTTGGATGGTCAAGGAGTCATGGATCTAGAGCTAGAAGGTACCTCAGAGGCCATCTTAGTCCTACCCTTTAATTTTTCAGATGAGGAAACTGAGGTCCAGAGAGGTTATGTAGCTTGCCCATTGTCATACCAGCTTACTGTTGAAAATATTCTAGAGGGGATACATACATTGGGTTGTGGGGGGGGGTTTGTGTAGATTGATTGGGCTTTAAGTCATCTTCCAAATAACATTCTAATATTTCAGTTTCAGTGACTTCCCTACTTCTACCTCCCTATCTCTGTTGTGGCCAATCTAATCACCATCAAAACACCATTTGTTGATGTCATTGTAAACTTTTCATAATGACAGCCTGGATTTCTGTAGTTGGACTTTCTTAGAGTTACAGTAAATACTGGCTGAGATTTTGAGATATAACGAGATTATGAATCAGTTGTAAGGATCAGAGAAATGGGCAGACAATAACTCCTACAGGTTCTTCAAAATGTTAGAGCTAGAACGGTGTAAGGAATGCTTCCTGCCACCACAAAAAGATGGTACCATGTCTTGGAAGTACACATCTGAGAGTTAGTCATTTCACTAATACTTATGCCTCTTGATTCTGTGCAGCCTCCCCTGGATGGGACTCTCTAGTTTGTCTCCAATTTCTAGCATTCCCTTACATTTTAGACTTTGGTATTCCAAAAAAGAAACTCTTATGTCCTTGCTTGGGTTTACTCCTATCAAATGGGGCTTTTCCTGGGCAGGCTTCCTTTCATCCCTGATATTTTCAATAAATGTAGGCAAAGGTTGGCATCCTTGAAACTATCTAGTAGCATGCATAAAAGTGTAATCTCTGGGTATATGTGAAAAAGATTTTATATTCAATGAAACTTCAACATAGCTTTCTCTATTGGCCCCATCTGTTATAGTAGAGTTTTTGACAAAACAAAAGAAAAAAACCCTCAAAGTTGGGGATGCAATATTTAGAAGCTCTTTCTGCCCGTAGAAATGATTTGTCATTTGCATCTAGCAAGGCCTATTCTAATAAATCAATCAACAAGCAAAATTTCTACTATGTGCTAGGTGCTGTGCTAAGTTACAGGGAGGGTAATCAAACCAAACCAAAACAAAATAAAATTAACAAAAACCAAAAAAAAAAAAATGCCCATAACCTCAAGGTACTCATACTGCAGAGGAGGCAACATTTGACTACATTCATCAGTTTCCATTGAACACAACCCTTCAAAACTTCCTTATTGCAAGGAATATCTATTTTCATATGCTTATGTTCTACATCTAAACATAGGCAACATATTTCAGTTTCAAGAAAAAATAACACTAAGGAAACCCAACAACAATTTGTGGTTTTCAGAATACATTCTTCCCAATAACCCTGTGAGGTGGGCAATCCAAGCATTACTGTCCCCATTTTATAGGTGAGGAAGTTGAAGTTCAGGAAAAGTTAGAGACTCTTAAAAGATCACATGATTAATGACAAAATACAGACTCAGATGCTTGACAATTTTGGTAAATTATTCTGCCAACTCAAGATAACTCAAAACAGTCACCTCTATAGTTGGCAGGAGGGTCAGAATCCTAAAATTTAATTCACAATTCCCAGAAGTAATAGCTTAAACTATGGTTCCAGGAGTTATATTTATTAATGATTGTCTAAATCCTTCTTTTGTTTTTCCCCAGAAGTTGTAAGAGAAGAGACTGAATGTTCTTTTTGGGACAAAAATGTAATGCAGTGGAGAAATTGTTATTTCTCTCTCTCTCTCTCTGTCTTTCTGTCTCTCTGTATCTCTCTCTTTCTCTCTCTCTATCTCTGTCTCTCTTTCTCTGTATGTCCCTCTGTCTCTCCTGTCAGTTGAGAGAATCAGGGGAACGTTTTTGAGCAGTCATGAAGACACAAAACAGAAAAGGTGCTTTGGTACCTATGTATTGGATGTTTATGTGTGGACAGGGAAAGAACATTCATGGTGGTGTTAAGATTGTGAGTTCTTTACATACACCTTTACAAAATGAAAAGAGCTTTGGATCTGGAGTTGGGTGGCCTTTGATTGACTCCTGGTTCTACTAATTTGATCTCCCTGGATCTCAGTTTCCTCATGTGTAAAATGAGGGTATTGCAGTAAATGAATTCTTAGATTCTCGACAACTGTACTTCAGACGTAGCACCCAGTTTGGAGTCAGAGGAGCTGTGTTTGGATCTTGGTTCTGTCATTCATTAATTCATTACATGCTTCATCTTGGACAATTCTCTTAACCTTCTGGGTTTCAATTTGCTCATCTGTCAAATGAGAGGATCAGACTACATGGACAGATACTTGTAGCAGGAGTATTTTGGGAAATGGTTAACAACTGGTTCTATGGTTAAAAACAAAAGTACACATAAAACACTTATAAAATTAATCTGAATTATTAATATTGTCCCGATAACTTTCTGAAGTCTAGACAATCAACAAAACTCTAAATCAAATCCTGAATTACAGTGCTTGCTGATTTTCTGGGTGTAAATGCTCACAATGAAATTTTAACAATCTGCTCTTCTGACCTGGTTTTTGTTGTTGTTGTTTCAGTCACATCTGACTCTTTGTGATTTCATTTGGAGTTTTCTTGGCAAAGATACTGGAGTGGTTTGCCATTTCCTTGTCCAGTTCATTTTATAGGTGAGTAAACTGAGGCAAACAGGGATGAGTGACTTGCCCAGGGTCACACAGCTAGTAAGTGTCTGAGGCCAAATTTGAACTCAGGTCTTCCGGACCCCAGGCTTGGTGCTCTATCCAGCAGTAGGATTGGGTTAGATTACTGCCACATCTATCAGAACTAAAAGAGATTTCAGAAGTCATCAAGGCCAAGGTCAAATAGGGACCTTCAAAGGTAGGATCTGTGTTATGGCAATTAGGGTGGTACTTTAGTATTGTTTTCTCTTTTGGAATGCTGAGGTAATCAAGTACCTTTGATGAGCTTTGCCTTTCAAAAGTAATGGCAAGCATAGTGGACTTTTTGCTGTCTTAATTTTGGAGTGCTTCTCAGTACTAAGGAATCTTCTATTGAATTGGGAGTCTTTGATGACCTGCTTATGTCAAGGGAGGGCCTAAGTCATGTGGGTTTGTTGTATGGTTGTGACGACCTCTGACCCTGAAGAAGTGTATATAAACTCAGAGGTTAGCGTTTTGCCTTTGGGGGCACACTCATTGAAAGAGTGTTGGTGATGAGACTCTGGGTACTCGAAGGAGCCACCTCCTCCCCTCTTGGAAAACCCAGATGTTGGACAGACAGCTAAAAGCCTGTCTACTGGTTTGTGTTATTTGCTCTATTTATACAATTTCTGCTTGTAATTTCTGTTTGTATTTGCTCTGAACTTAAGGCTGTTGACTCTTCCCCAGAACTAAGTGAATGATATATGCATGCTTAATTAAAGTAAGATTGTTAACCCCTTAAAGTTGCTTTCCTTAGGAAACCAGATCAAAGAACCTGTGCTAGCAGCCCTCCTGTGTGCTGGTGATGTTGGTCTTACGCCCCCACAGCAGCTGCTAGTCACGTTGTAACAGTCTGAACCCAGTTTCCCTGGTTACAGAGCCAGTGGTTTTGTTGGAGTTGTCATTGTAAAACACTGCCTACCTCTACACTGTCAAGAAAGTTCCTTTCCAATCTAAGCCTCTAATGCTATGATCTTATAATTCTAACCATCTTTAGAATTTAGAGATGGAAGGGCCCACATCAATGATAAATGTACACATGTACATAGTGCTTCACATTGTACATAATGCTTTACATTGAACAGCATACTTTACACACATTATTTCTTTGGGTCCTCACAATAACCTGTGAGTAAGTACTACTTGATATTATCAACCCTGATTTAACCTTTAGGAAACTGAAGCTTGGTCACACAGGTAGTATTTGTCAGAGCTTGTATTTGAACACAGGGGTTTTCTGACTCTAAGAGCAATACTTTCACAGGGTCTTAGAGACCAGCATTTTGTTGTTCAGTTGTTTTCAGTCATGTCTAACTCTTTGTGACCCCCATCTGGTGTTTTCTTGGCAAAAGATAATGGAGTCATTTGCCATTTCCTTCTCTAGTTCATTTTACAGATAAGGCAAACAGGATCAAATGACTTGCCCATGTTTGCACAGCTAAGTGTCTGAGGCTAGATTTGAACACAAGGAGATGAGTTTTCCTGACTCCAGGCTTGACACTCTTTCTACTATACCACCTAGCTGCCCCTGAGGATAGCTAGTCCAATCCATATCCAAAGCATACCTAAAGCATTCTCAAATAGCACTCGCAAGTGATTATCAAACCTTTACTTGAAGACCTTCAAAGATGTGAAACTTAACACCACTCAAGACATCTGGCAAATTCTGACAATTTGGTCTTCACTACAAATCTCAGACTTGGTATTTTGTCATACACAGAATTAAAACAGCTTCCATAAGCACCAATGACCATAAGCTATTTTCTTTTTAAAGCCACCTTCTGCTTGAACATCAAGAAATGATGACACTAGGGCTCATACAATGTTAGGGGTAATTATACCTAATCCTGGAGCTGAGAGCAATATACTCAGATTGTTTTAGGGTTAAAAAAAAGAGAGAAAAAAGAAAAAACCCAAGAAAACAGACATGCCAATATTCTAGGTAAAGAAGGGGATAAAAAAACACATGCCATTTATATTTCTCTAGGGCTTTAACTACTTGCATTGCAACAACTCTTTGATGTAGGTATCATGAGTTTTACAATTGTCTCAGTTTTAGAGACAGAACCGCCTGAGGCTGTGAAAAGTGAAATCCCTTGTTTACAGTCACAAAGGTAGGTGTTGCCAGAGCTTAGATTTGAATCCATGACTCCTCATTCCAAATATCTGAGTATCATCACTGAGAGAAGGAACTATGGCAAGTTTTGAAAGTATGATTTTTTCAACCATTTAACCATTATCTTGAGGGAGAGGAGAAAGGTAGTATCCTATGATAATAATAGTAATGATAATGATAATAACAGCAACTAACATTTGCCAAGTGCTTTAAGTTTTTCAAAGTGCTTTACAAATGCAAGGACAACTCCAGGGGACTCACGATGGAGAATGCTATCTTCATCCGGAGAAAGAACTGTGAAGTTTGAATGCAGATTGAGGCACACTACATGCCCGCCTTTTTTCTTCCCTTTTGTTTTTGTTCTTGGGTTTTGTTTTTTTTTTTTTGGTTCTGTCTCTTCTTTCTCATGATTCATTCCATTGGCCATAATTCTTCTCCACAACTTGACTAGTGTATAAATTAACTCAATGCAAAGTTATACATGGTAGTCATATGAGCTTCCATGCTGTCTTGGGGAGGGAGGGGGGAGGAAGGGGAGAAAATCTGGAACTCAAAATTATGTAGAACCATGTGTGGTAAACTAAAAATAAAAAAAATATTAAAAAAAATTATCTCATTTTATCCTTACAATAATCTTGGGAAGTAGCTGCTACTATTATTCCCATTTTTCAGGTGAGGAAACCAATGTAGAAAGAGATTAGGTAACTTGTCCGAGGTCTTGTTGTTGTTTAGTTGTTTTCAGCCATGGTCAACTCTCTGTGACCCCATTTGGGATTTTCTTGGCAAAGATATTATAATGGTCTGCCATTTCTTTCTCCAGCTCATTTTACAGATGGAGAAACTGAGGCAAACAGGGTTAAGGGACTTGCCCAGGGTCACACAGCTAGTAAGTGTCTGAGGCCAGATTTGCGCTCAGGACAATGTTTTCCTGATTCCCAGCCTGGCACTCTATCTACTGTGCCATGTAGCTTCCCTGTGTCCAGGGTCACAAGCTAAAAAAAATAAATATCTGAGGCTGGATTGGAACTCAGACCTTCTTAATTCCAGATCCAGGACTCCATCCACCCAGCTACATAGAAGACAGAGTGAACTATATGAAACCATCAAGATGAAGGATCAAAATCTACTTACTAGATGGCTGACTGTTGGCATATAACTCAACCTCTTGAAATTTCAGCTTCCTGATGTCTAAAACGGAGATTATGTTCTCAGCATTACCTACTTTACAGAGTTGTTGTGAGGTTCAAATGAGATTGTGTAGCTAATAATAATAATAAATGTCACTTATTATTACTAACATCTTCAAAAATCAACAGGCAGTAAATAATTCACTCTGGCAAAAGAGTGCAGATATACCATGCTGGAGATGCAGGCAAATTAGCAAGATAAAGAAGCCCTGACTGTGCTCAGGACCTGGGGTCCCTTGCTTCTTTGTCATGCCAAGATGAGGGATCAAACAAATTAGAGCAGAAATTACTAGAATAATTAAAGCAGGTAGTTCTGTTGGGACATTATTGTATTGAGCTTGCCCAGTGCCTTAAAGGTCATCGCATTTTACTCCGCAGGATGTGTATGTAGCTGATAAAAGGAATTAAGGAAGAAAAGGCTAATTCGATGGCTCCTGTTGAAAAACCTTTTCACTGGTTCCTGTTCTAAGTCTGAACTCTAAGTCTGAAATCTGGAAAAGGTTTTGTTTATACATATGTATGGTCAATTTAGAAAGAATTATGTGGTTATTGTGGTTGTTTTTTTTTTCCAAATTGTCTGTCTCCTGGAAGGTGGATGAGAAGAAAATGAACTTTTTAGGACATGTCAGAAATACAGTGATATGCAGTACAGAAATACAGTAATATATAACAAGTTAATAGTGTAAATGTAATGGTGTAAATGATAAATAACAATGATGATTTGCCCACAGCTGTTACTAGGGTGGGCAATGGAGACCTTTCTCTGGATGCTGCAATCTAGAGGGTGCTATAAGCACTTTACTTCCTCAGCAGTTAATAACAACTAAGCTTGTCAACTAGATAGCAACCATGACTATTTCAAATAGGAAGCTTTAACACTGTACACCTGGGAAGCTCCTCCCTGGCTGCGTCCTACCCTACTCCCTCCCTTGGCAGTCAGCTGCTTCTCCATCAGTGACTCCATGGGACTGACTCTATGATCTCTGACTTCTTAAGTCCTACAGTATGAGGTGTCACCTCCCACAAACTAAATTTGTTTGAAAAAAAATTACTTCAGGTTTATTTTCGTGCTATTAGCTAGCCCTGGGCTATTTTGCAAACTATGCCCTGGGCGCTAAAATTTTGAGTTATTTCTCTGGGCATTCTTACCTTAGAGAGACTCTTCTTTAGAATCAATATCTGCTTCTCACTTCCATTGCAGCAAGGAAACTTACTTAATTTTAACTTAAATTGATAATTTTTTTCTTTTGGATTTGACATATCAGATGTATGGGTGGGACATATATGTATTGTTCTGCAAAGAGTCACCTACAGTAGGTGCTTCATAAATGTTTATTGACTGATTGACTAAGGGTGACAGTGGAGTGAAATAGTAGATTTTGTATTTAGTAAACCTAAGTTTGAATCTGTCATTTCCTATTTGTGACTCTGTTCAGTATAGATAAATCACCTCTCTATGTCTCAGTTTCACCATCTGCAAAATGAAAAAACTGGATTGGTTGATATCCTGGATCCTTTCCAGCTCTAAAATACATGATTTGTTAAAAAAATGCAATTCTTACTTTGGTAGAATATATACTAAAATTGGAGTGACATAGAGAAGATTAGCATGGCCCTGCACAAGGAGAACCTGCAAATTTAAGAAGCATTCCATATTTTTGATAAATGTTGGAGAAAATGTGGGAAAATTGGGATACTAATACATTGCTGGTGGAGTTGTGAATTTATCTGACCATTCTGGAGAGTAATTTGGAACTATGCCCAAAGAGCTATAAAACTGTGCATACCTTTTGATCCAGCAATAGCAGTACTACGTCTGCATCCCAAAGAGATCATACAAATGGGAAAAGGACCCACATGTACAAAAAATTTATTATAGAAGTTGTTTTTGTGGTAGCAAAGAATTGGAAATTGAGGGGATGCCCATTAATTGGGGAATGGCTAAACAAGTTATGGTATATGAATGTAATGGAATACTACTGTGCTATAAGAAATGATCAGCAGGCAAACTTCACAAATAACCTGGAAAGACTTATATGAACTGATGCTGAGTGAAATGAGCAAAACCAGGAGAACATTGTACGTAATAACAGCCACATTGTGCAATGACTGACTTTGACAGACTCAATTCTTCTCAGCAATACAATGATTTTAGACAATTCCAAAAGAATTATGATGGAAAATGTAGTCCACATCCAGAGAAAGAGCTATGAAGTGTGAATGCAGATCATAGCATACTGTTTTCACCTTTTTTTCCTTTCTCATAGTTTTTCCCTTTTGTCCTGATTCTTCTTTCACAACATGACTAATGTGGAAGCATGTTTAATATGGTTGTACATGTATATCCTGGAATCTGGAATTCAAAATCTTATAAAAATGAATGCTGAAAACTATCTTTACATGCAATTGGGGAAAATACTATTAAGTGGAAAAAAATAAAAAGCAAAACAAAAACAATAAAGGATGAACTCAAGGATAGTTGGCCTAGAATTAGGGAATTGTAGCCATGCTTGACATGGATCATGATATAAACCTATTTCAAATAACAGTTCACCACTTATATTTATGTGGTCCTAGAAATTCTAGACAAGTCACTTAATCTATCTAGGTTTTAGTTTTATCTGTCAAAGGAAGATTATAATATTTATGATACCTACTTCCCAGGAATATTGTGGGCATAGTGTTTTGTAAACCTTAAAGTATTGTATACATGTATATTACTACCATTACTGCTGCTGTTGCTGTTACCACCACCACCATCATCACCACCACCACCACCATCACACCACCACCACCACCACCACTACTACTATTGTTGTCTGTCCTTTGTTCTTGAAGAGGACCACAATATTGGGACTGTCATGACTTCCAAGTGAATTGGATTTAAGTGCAGTCACCAGCCTCACTTTCTTTCCTGGAGCCATCTGGGTCCAGTGGCAAGATATAGCTCAGGATGACTACAGATGGCTCTGGATGCAGCCGAAGACCTTGGCTTATTTAAGGTAAGGTCTTTCCCAAGTTTCAGTTTAACTGAGGCAATGCCCACTTAGTAATTAAGGCTAGGTAAGATATGCAGCAAAGAATGGCCTCTATTACCTAGTAAAAAAAAAAAACAATTTGGCAGGGGAAGACCCTTAGGGTTTTGGGACAAAACAGAAACAATTGCTATTTACACTCACTCTGAATCATCAGAGCCCAAACAATGACCAATGAGGCTTGGGCTGGGACCTACTGTTGGTAAATCAATGAGAGCCAGAGAGCTTTGGGTTTAAAGCATGGTCCTTAAAAAAGAAATCTAGCCCATAAACCCCAAGATATCTTGCAAGGTTTCAGCTACCAAAATTTACATTCCTTTGGGCAGAGTACCTGCAGGTAAGGTTATAATTCCCTATGTAGACAGAGGGAGAGAAGGGAGGAAGAGAAGGAAGGAGGGAGAGAAAGAGGGAAGGAAGGAAGGAAGCAAGGAAGGAAGGAAGCAAAGAAGAAGAAAGGAAGTAGCTCTGTTACCCAACTGGAATTGGCCAACTGGGTCCACTTTGTGGCAGCTACTAATTCTCAGAGATTGTTGATAGTTGTTTGTCCTTCATTCTTGAAGAGGACTATGACATCAGGAAGGTGATGTCATGATGCACAAGTGAATTGATTCAAGTGAGACAGGGCTGTGCAAAGTCACCAGTCTCACTCTTACCTCCATAGCCATCTGGCTCTAGGGGCAAGATGTAGATCAGGATGACTGGAGATGGCCCCCACTACTACTATTATTACAAATACAGTTACCACTCCTACTTTTTACATTGATGTTTATTAATATAGGGGCAGATAGGTGGCACCATAGTGCACAGAGCACCAGGCCTGGAGTCAGGAAGATTCATCTTTCTGAGGTCAAATCTGGCCTCAGATACTTACTAGTTTGTATGACCCTGGGTAAGTCACTTAACCCAGTTTATCTCAGTTTACTCATCTCTAAAATGAGCCAGAGAAGGAAATGGCAAAATAGTATCTTTGCCAAGAAAACCTCAAAATGGGATCACAAAGAGTCAGACACAACTGTAAACAACTGAACAAATGGATGTAGGAATACATGCCTATTTTTTACAACATTACATCATATGCTTCTAGAAAATGTGCACACACTCAAAGAGATAAGAAAAACATTTTTTAATTTGTATTTTTTATTTTTATTTTTTTATCTTTAGTTTACAACACACGGTTCTACATAATTTTGAGTTCCAGATTTTCTCCCCTCCCTTCCCCCTCCTTCCCCAAGATGGCATGGAATCTCATATAACTACCATGTATAACTTTGCATTGAATTAATTTATACACTAGTCAAGTTGTGGAGAAGAATTATGACCAATGGAATGAATCATGAGAAAGAAGAAACAGAACCAAAAAAAACCCCAAAAACAAAAACAGAAGAGAAGAAAAAAAGGCGAGCATGTAGTGTGCCTCAATCTGCATTCAAACTTCACAGTTCTTTCTCTGGATGTAGACAGCATTCTCCATCGTGAGTCCCTTGGAGTTGTCCTTGCACTTTGTGTTGCTGAGAAGAGCGAAGTCTGTCAGGGTTGGTCCTCACGGAATCCATAGTTCTGTGGTTGTGTACAATGTTCTCCTGGCTCTGCTCCGCTCACTCAGCATCATGTCGTGTAGGTTTTTCCAGGTTGTTACAAAGTCCGTATCATCCCTATTTCTTATGGCACAATAGTATTCCATTACCTTCATATACAGCTTGTTCAGCCATTCCCCAATTGATGGGCATCCCTTTGATTTCCAATTCTTGGCTACCACAAAAAGAGCTGCTATAAATATTTTTGTACATATGGGTCCCTTTCCCTCTTGTGTCCCTAAATTTCTTTGGGATACAACCCAGAAGTGGTATTGCTGGGTCAAAGGGTATGAACATTCTTGTAGCCCTTTGGGCATAGTTCCAAATTACTCTCCAAAATGGCTGGATCATCTCACAACTCCACCAGCAATGTAACAATGTTCCAATTTTCCCACATCCTCTCCAGCATTTATCATCCTCCTGCTTTGTTATTTTAGCCAATGTGACAGGAGAGATGTGGTATCTAAGAGTTGTTTTGATTTGCATTTCTCTAATCAGTAGTGATCGAGAGCGTTTTTTCATATGCCTATAGATAGCTTTAATTTCTTCCTCTGAAAACTGCCTGTTCATATCCTTTGACCATTTCTCAATTGGGGAAGGCTTGTAGAAAACCATTTTTTTATAAGAACTTTTCAACACAGCTTAATATCTATAAAAACACAGGTCTGACTGTGTTGCATCCTCACTCAAAAGTCTTAAGTGACTCCCTATTACCTCAGACAAGTTACACACTTATCAGCCTGGCATTAAAACTTTCCAAAATCCATCACTTCAGGGCCATTTCATATTGTGTCCTCTGACACGCTTTATGTTAGATACAAGCTATCTCACAACTCTATATTATATCTATTATCTCTGTGCTCTTGTACTCCATGTTTACAATTCACCTCTGCCTCTTAGGATGCCTATGTTCTTTCAAGGTTCAGGATAGGTGTTTTATCTTTGGTGAAGCATCCCCTGCTTTCTCCTCTTTGTTAGTGTTTTCTCCTTACTAATTTTACCTGGAATTTATTTATCCATATACCTATTGTATCCTCCTCATTTCCCTTTCCCCAACACATGCAAAGCTCCTTGAGGACAGGACTGCTTGACTTTGTCTTTTTAATTCCTGTGTAGCACACACTTCCTAGCACATAATAAATACCACATTTAATATATGTATATATATATATATATATATATATATATTATTTGTTTTTTTGGGGGAGGGCAGGGCAGTTGGGGTTAAGTGACCAAGCCCAAGCTCACACAGCTAGTACGTGTCAAGTGTCTGAGGCCGGATTTGAACTCAGGTCCTCCTGACTCCAGGGCCCGTGCTCTACTCACTGCGCCACCTAGCTGCCCCAATATATATATATTTATATTGTATAGCATAATATGTTTAATATATTATATTGTATATTTATACACAAAATATTTATTTTGATATATTTAAATATAAATGTTTTTCTATTGAATTACATTGGATGTGTGAGAGATGAGACTGACAATTCCTCTGCAGTACACATACTGCAGAAAGCAATAGCAGCATACAAGTTGCAATTTTGCCCAGCAGTCCTGTCTTCCCTCATTTTCCAGCATTCCTGTCTTTCGGATGGCTTTGAACCCAAATGAGCTGAAGGCTACATGTGCCCTGCTATAAATGCAATACCTTAAAAGATCTAATTAATCATTTCCATTCATTTCTAGCCTAGGAGCACCGTTTCTATGGCTTACTAAGCACTGTAATCAAGTGTACATGGAGCTAAACAGAGAGTGAGGACATTTCCAAGGGGAGCTAACAGTCTAATCTCTCGGTCTACAATTACAATCTCTAACTAACTAGCACAGAAAATCCACCATGGCATTTTTATATATTTTTAGGAATATTGTTATCATTACTACCATTACTGTTCTTATTAAACATGTGTTGAGAGCACTGAGAGGCTAGGTGCCATATGCCTCATATTCTCATGCCTCAGCCTGAATTTTTTTTTTAAATCCATCGCCGAATAGCCCAAGGGAGAAACAAAAATCCTTTTTGGTATTTCATTGACACAGTAGAATGTGGGGTCAGCCTCCTCTTACTGCACATAGCTCCCATTAGCATTAATGAGAACTCTACGCATACATCAAGGGGAAAAGGAGACCCCACGGGTTCCAAGCCCAATCTGAAAGACGGTCCAGCAATCTGCCAAGGAGCAATTTAATTAAGCTCTTATTTATTGCTACTCACTCCAGCTCCATGGGTTTCAGAGAGCAGGAGCAGCTCATGCACTGGCTTATTGCAAACTGGTCTTGCTTACTATAAACTGGCTTTTAGATCAATAATCATTGAGACATATATTGCCTGCCCTGACTTAAGAACTGAAGACAGCATATCCTAGATGAAAAATGAAACACACTTATTGTATTTGTAACTAATGTTCCTTAAAAGTAAAACAAATATTGATATTCCAGGCACACATAAAAAGTGAGATCTATAACTAAGCATGTAAAATGCACACTGCTCACATTTGATAATCATATTCCACTTTCAATAATGGGAAACAAGGTACAATGACTGCTATAATTCACCAACCTTTTTCCCCCTCCTCTCAAACACTACATTGTTTTATTACAATAGAGCAATACTACCATATTAGGCTTTACAGTATGCCTACCCACACCATAAATACATGGGCCCATCTAAAATATGCAGCAATGCCTCTCCCAGCTTTCATGATACTTGCAACTTGGCGTTTTATGTGAATTTCACATTTTGTTGATGTGCTTGCAATGAAATGTGGACTGCCCAGAAGAGAAATTATTTTACATTTCCATTAAAAGCTACAGTTGTAAATAAACCATCAGAGTTTATGTAGATACCCACTCAAACATCTAGGGCGGCCTATTAAAGTGCCAAACCCAGTGTTAAACATTTGATAAAAGAGGACCTATAAGGCACATTTCAAATATTTTTTCCAAGTGATAGAGTTTTAAAGATATTTTATAATACTGCTCCAGCCACTGCAGAACACTCAAAAATCAACACAAGTTTATGTTTGCCTGTAATGTAGCTATAGAGCTCATCACTGCCAGATGCCCTTTCACAGTCAAAGCTAAAACTGTGACATTGGATGCCTGAATGCATGGTGTGTAGAGACTGCTGAAGTTCATAGACTGCTAGGGAGAGAGGGAGGTGGGGAGTGAAGGGAGAGACAGAGTGAGAGAGAGAGAGAGAGAGAGAGAGAGAGAGAGAGAGAGTAACAGAGGGAGAGATTTTTGAAGTAGTAAACTACGATAATTTGGAGGTGATAATAATCAGAAAACTCAAAAATAAGAAAGGTTCTAATTTAAACATTCAACTCAATTCAGTAAACATTTATTAAGGGCTCACTATGGATTGACTCTATTCTCCATTGGTAGAGATCCAAAGATGGAAAAGGGTATAGCCCTTGGCTTCAAGGTACTTATCAACTAACAGGATTTCGACATGCGTATAACTAATGATAATACAACATGGAATGTGATAAGGACAAAAGAGATACAGTCAGATTTCTCTGAAAAAACCATGGTGGTGGAGATTTCATTTCCACATAGTGGCAATTATGGTTAAGGGGGGAGGTATCAAGAGAGGCGTCATTGAAGAGGTGGCCCCTGAGTTGGCCCGTGAAAGAAGAGAAATATTTCAGCAGGTGGAGAGAGAGTACATTTCAGGCATGGAAAAAGGAGAAGGCTATATGAATGCATAGCAGAGATTCAGGTGAGGACAAGATTATAGAATAAATAGTATTCAGTTTTATTAAGGGCAAGGAGGTTTAGGTAGTTAAATATTTCCACTGAAAGGGACAGCATAAATCTGGCCATGTGGAGAAATGCTACATCAGTTTTTTCGTTAATCAGAAGAGAAGCTGTCAACCTTTATTAGGCCACCCTATTTAGAATGGCATTTCAAAATGTAGAGAAACCTCACATGTATAAGCCTGCAGATGAAATGTGTCCTGGAAAGGAATCTCCAGGAGTTTGGAAACCACATTTGCTCTGGGATAATGTGTACAAACAGTCTCTCAAGTGTTTCTTTGCCTACTACTTTCAGTATAGAAAACAAGAAAAAAAGATGAACCTGGGATCAAATAAAGGTGATTTCCATTGCTAAAAGAATTTCTGCTGTGTGAAGTTTTTGATTTTTCCAAATATGTGTACTTGGACATCTGCAACCAATCCTGTATCAAAGAGGTGTTGAGATCAGCCTTCTATACTTCCATAAGATCTTCTATTGGATTGTATTAGGGTATATGGGGTATTAAGAGAGGTCTAGCACCTCTGGTATGTGGGCTTGCTTAGCCCTTTTTAGAGATATTCATCCACCTTTGGTGTCTAACCAGTCATTCAACTCTCACCTATGACTCCAAGAAGCTATAACATATCAGCAACCACACCCTGGTAAACCATCTTTGAAGACAGTCTAAAAATCAGGTTGTGGGTAACTGATGGGCCTCAAACCTATCAGTTAGTTAGGGGGATGGATACCCCAAGAATGTGAAGACAATTTATTCCAACAGTCATAAAGTTGGCTGTCTCATGCTCTGTGGAGCACTTAGAGCTAGATCAGACATCAAAGATGACAAGGTCATCCACTGCCTCCCCTGCATTGTGGACCATCACCAGTAGTCTTGACTTTTGATGACTCTGGAAGAGAGAGTGAGGCTGATGACTTTGTGCAACCCTGCTTCACTTAAATCCATTTCATAAGGGAGTCAAGCATCCTCCTCTCCTCCCCATCCCCTTACCATGATGTCATTAGCCCTCTTCAAAAAGGAAGGAAAACCAACAATAGTATTGGATTATAAGCTTCCTGAGGACAGGAGGGATGCCTTTTCCCCTCTACTTCTCACACTTCAGACAATCTGTCCATTTATCCATTCATTCAATACATATTTATCAATTTCCCCATTATGTGTAAAGCACTGTTCTGGGTGCTAATAGAGTTATCAAGTGAGTTTAGATGAGATACAGTTTCTACCCTCATGTTCCTTATATTCTAGGAAAGACAAAAGGCAAATAGAAATGACTACTGTTAAAACCTGCTCTGACAATCTCCTGCTATGGAAAAGAAAGATACATGCTTCCCATGAACTCTCCCCCCATTTTTAAAGTGCCAAAGAGATGGGCTATGTGGGGCTGAGTAGCCTCAGGGGACTAAAGTAGAGTTATCTAAGGTCATGCAGTGTCTTCTTGTCTTACAAAAAAGATCCCAGAGGTTCCAGAAGTCACATGATCCAGAGGTTTGAAGCTGCAGTCTTGTTTTCAGGGGGTGATTGCTTTTTCAGTTTTACCAAGGACCTATCCTCTGCCTACTTGGCCACAATAGGGAGATATCAAAGACTCCAGAGGCCAATGAGAAGGTAAAACCAACACTTGACATTGTGCTTAACTAAGAATGGGGCCTCCTGGGAGGGGATGAAGGAGCAGACCTTGAGAAGATGTGGAAATGGCACATGGTTTCAGAACCACTAATGACCAATCTACTGAAGCATCAGCCCAAACGTTTCCTCAAAAATATGGGTATGAATGGTATCACTAGAGGTTTGGAGTGAATCCTTGTTGCTGGCTACATAGAGAGAGGGGAAGTGGGATATGGTGAGGCAAAAACCTCTTTCCCAAATCCTGTACCTGTAAAAGTCTTTGGAGTTCTTTTACTGCAGTGTTGAATGTAAGAGCCAAAGAGAAAGAAAAGAAGGGTATAAGTTTAATACAGGGGTGGGGAACCTGCAGCCTCGAGGTCACATGTGGCCCTCTAGGTCCTCAAGTGCGGCCCTTTGACTGACTCCAAACTTCATAGAACAAATCCCCTTGATAAAAACACTTGTTCTGTAAAACTTGGACTCAGTCAAAAGGCCTCATCCAAGGACCTAGAAGGCCACATGTGGCCTCAAGGCTTAAGGTTCCCTACCCCTAGGACAGGTCAGATTCATAACAATGGCTGTAGCTTACTCAAGTCACTAAAGCTTTTGACCCTGTACCTTTTACTTTTGATTTAATTCATTACACGAACTATAAGATGTTAGTTAATAATTCTTTTCAATCATATGAAATTGGGAAAGAGATTAGAATCTGTGGAAATTGGAGGTTAGAGACATTTGATAAATTATGAACCATTAGTAAGAATAGTCATATCATTGAGTAGATAAAAGCCTAGGAATACACCAAAAGTGAAAAAAAATATAGATCTCATCTATGCACGAACAGAAATAATAGAAATATATTCAGGACTTAGAGCCTGTGAAGTTGCTAAAGCTGATAGTTCTGGTCTGACCCCACCATCTGGTGACTACCACAACATAATACCCCCAAGTAGCTACTCTTTCATTCTCTCTAAGTGCTAGTGTAATGCCGGGACTCCTGAGAATTTGGTACGCATGTTCTTTATATTACCATATACACTATTATATAAGTGGATCAGAAAAGTACAAAATAAAGAGCCATGTGAGGTCCAATGAGGAAGGTGGCACAATCGGGAAAGTCTTCATGAATGAAATGGCATTTGAATTAGAATGAAGGGGAAGCGTATAATTCTACAAGTGAAAACAGCAACCAAGGACATTCTAGGCATATGACACAGTACAAATAAAAATACACAGAAGTGAAAGTGAAAGCCAGGTTTATAGGGAAGAGAGTTATTAAGTTTAGCTGGAGTATATAGTGTATGGAGGTCAATAATATAAGATTGGGAATGAGGGGAGATAGAGGGCCTTGAATTCCAGGCAATAGAGTTGCTATGTAACCTAGGGGGCATTAAATGTTTATTGAATTAATTCATGAGTGAATTAATTTTAACTTGGATAAGTAACTGGAGAATTATGATGAGGTATTCAGGCAGGTGCAAGAGAATGAGAGGGTGGTACAAGAAATCATTTGGATAAAGAATGGACATAAGGGACATCACAGAACCATTACAAAAACATAATAAACATCAAATTAAAAACACATGGATTGTTCATAGTACATTTTCTGTCTCTGTGCCCAAAATAATAGAGATTTTACTCAGCCAAAGGAAACAATATGGGAGAACAAAATGACTTAAAGATAACTCAAAATTTGACACTCTGGATGTATTGACCAAGTGTTTCCTAGCTGGTGGCTAGAGATTGGTTTGACAGCTGCTACTGAGAACAACGTCTTGGATACCACGGATCAAACAGTAAGAAGAAATTATCATCAATGAAACAGAAGGGATGTGATAATTTATCCTGTTTACTGACTCTATCACCAGGAGCCAGTGTCCATTAGTCATATTGATCCTGGATATACCACCCTGGCTGGTACTGAGAACATCCAATCACAAAATCAAGTCGGTCACATTCTTCATTGTTTTGCTTTGAAAGTAAATGAGTTTGTCACTGAGAAACCACAGTTCCCACATTTGCTACATCCCTAAAAAGCAGAGACAAGAGCCTCTGGAAAGAATGAATCTGCACCGACTCAAATACAATAACATTCCCTTGCTCCTAAGTAATAGGTTCTGGGTAACAATCCCAAACAAGCTGCTGAAAGTAGGCAAGGGTGATTCAGAGGTGGCACAAACTCCAATTCAACCTAATTCTAAACACTGTGGGATAGGCACTCAGAAGAAATTGGGAAAATGCAGAAGCTTGAACATGCATAGTCATTGATCTAACAACTCCAAGCCACTTCAAGAGATCATCTGACCCAGCCCCATTTCTTCGGTAAGATAAAGTCATATGAGAGCAGGGACTAGGCCATGTGAATCCCAGGAAATGTTGGGTAATTGCTCCTATTTTGGTTGCTTTCCACTAGAAATAGTGGGGATTCATTATTCCACAGAGAGTGGAATTATCTGGCATGAAAAATATGCATAAACATTAAAAAAACCCATATTGGAGATAATACCTTGTTGCCTCCTCTTCCCTTGCACTCTCTCTGTAAATGTACAGTGCATGATACACTGCATGTGCCTTTATCATTTTTCTAATAGTTAGAATGGGTTCATGTGAACCTCTTAATGGTAGATATTTTTGAGAGTTTTCACAAGTTGGTTTATTATCTATAGTCATGCAATGGGGTTGTTTTTTTTTTCTTTATTTTTCTCTATGAGAAGCTAAGAGATGACAAAGGCCGGATGAAATCCAGAAACCTTGGCCTCATTATCTTTGAATTCTAACCAAAGGCACTAAGCAAACTAAATACACTCCTACTGCAATGTCCATATACCTGATCCCTGGAAAACTTATAGGGAAAAGAAAGTATGTGTGGTAGCATGGTTGTAAGGACAGCAAGGAAACCAGAGCAGGTGAGCTGTAGGGGTT
The DNA here is from genome assembly GCF_011100635.1 of Trichosurus vulpecula. Taxonomy (NCBI): domain Eukaryota; kingdom Metazoa; phylum Chordata; class Mammalia; order Diprotodontia; family Phalangeridae; genus Trichosurus; species Trichosurus vulpecula. Next base: position 309,396,355 of record NC_050575.1, read on the forward strand.
GGAAGGCAGAACTCCAATCACAATTGTAATTAGAAATTTGTTCACTTGGAGCAAAAACAGTTGAGCAGAAAGGTGGGTGTGGGACTATAATGTTGGTATGGAATGACATTCCACAGTGCAGTTATGTAAGAAAGATGTTAACAGGACCCTAGGAAATGGCACCCCTGCAGTATATGCAGTGAAAGTTATTGGATTACTGAACAGAAGCTTAGGGAGAATAGTCACTAGAAGGAGGAAGTATCTATCCCTGGATGCCAGTGGTCTAGGGGCAAAGTTTGCTCCATACTAGTTTTAGCCATGGCCTTAATCAAGACACTTGCTCTTTTTTATAGGGGTTGCCTGTAGGGGCTGAAGAAAAGAAAGAAAGAAACAGGACTTCTATTGTTAGTATTTAAAATTGGTCCCTATGATATTATTTGTACAGAGCTTTATAATATTAAAATATGAAGAGAGTAGACTTTCTTGTCCCAGTAGAGCACAATGGTTGTAGGGTCTGGGTGTCCCTAGATGTCCCTGTTTCTGTGGACATGTTTATCCTATTCTACATATTTACTTGGTGGAGCCTTACTGTTGTGAGCAGAATGAGGTTTGAGATTTAGGAAAAACCAAAGGGATTTAATGGTGACTCATCTAGGTTACACAGTCAGCAATAGTTGCTTCCTCAGTAGTCGCAAAACTTTTCTTCTTTCCTAGGACCTATCTGTATCAGAAGTTGGGGGACCCTGATAAGTGTAAGTTCTGCCAGCTTAGTCAGAAAACTTTATTGCCACATGGAGGTAAATTCTAGTGGACATTGCTACACTCATGATAACACAATGCTAGCTGGCAGAGCACCTAGAAAAGGGTTTCTTATCCTAGGGTCCTCTTTTGGGAGATAGATTTCAGGTGGTCCATCAATTTGTTCTTTTTTTGAATTTGATATTTGTATCTTAATATAATTGCTTTCCTGTATAAGTCTATGTATTTTATTATATATTTAAAAACATTATTCTGAGAAGGGATACTTAGACTTCACCAGATTGCCAAAGGGGTTCATGAAACACAAGAACTATTGATTTAGGGTGACCTCTACATGCTGCTTCTACCAGAGCCATCCCTTCATAGTGCCCAGAACTTACCTGTGTTCTCCTAATTTTGCTAATGTTCCTTCTATGTGGAATATCCTGTTCCATACTTCTTTGCCAATCCATACAACTCAATCAGGGATCAACCTAGTGTTTATCTCCTCCATAAAACCTCTTTTGTTGACTCAGAATTATGTAACCACAGAATTTTGGAGGGTGAGGGAACCTCTGAGATCATCTGGGACAACCAATACCTGAAAAAGAATCTTCTCTACACAACATAGGCAACAAGCACTTTAGCTTATGCTTGCAAACCTCCAATAAAGGTGAACCCACTGGCAATGGAAGCAGGTGGTCCATTCCACTTTTGGAAAGCTCCTCTTTTTAGGAACAATTTTCTACTATCAAGCCTTAATTGGTCTCTTTGCAACTTCTGCCCCCTGCCCTTCATTCTGTCTTTTGGAGTCACGCTAAGCAAGTTTAATCCTTTTTCCATATATAAAATTTCCAGAAGGAATGAAGCTTTCCTTAATCTAAACTGAAAAAATTCAAATTGACAAACATTTATTTGCATCTTTTATGTGCAAAGAACTGTACTAGACAAGAGAAAAATACCAAGATTCATATGAATCCTATCTTTGCCCTCTAGGATCTTAACTTCAGTAGTGGGGTGGGGGAATACAGGAGATATGACAGATACACAAATAGCTGTAATACTAAATGAAGTATGGAAAGAACCTAGTGGCACTCAAAAGAAATGCTTTGGAAGGGCTATGGATGAAGACATCATTCATAACTTGTGCTCTCTGGAGAATTTCATGCAGGAGGAATTTCAGCCAGACCTTAAAACAGGAGCTCTTTACTTTTTTTTGTGACACCGACTTCTTTGGTAGTCTACTGAAGCTTATGGACATCTTCTCAGAATATATTTTTGTAAATACATGAAATAAAATATATAGGATTATGAAGAAAAGCAATACAGAGACCGCCTGCTAAGAGCCTCCTCCTTAGAGCATGGATAGGAATTAAACTAACCAGCATATGTATGTGTGTGTGTGTGTGTGTGTGTGTGTGTGTGTGTGAGTGTGTGTATCTGTGTGTGTGTGTGTAAGAGGTTAGGGTTGGGGTTAGGAGTAATATTACCCATCCTGTATCCCATTGTCTAGCTAAACAACTTCCCTCCTTTTTCCTTACAAGGGGACTTCCACTTTCTCTCTCCTAATTTGCACCGGTCTCTTCCATTCCTGGAATATACTCTCTCGTCACATCCTTCAAAATGCAACTCAAGTTCCATTTTCTACCTAATTATTTATGTACTTAGTTATGTGTGTGTACTTATATATACACACACATATATACCATACATACATACATATATGTGTGTGCACATGTGTGTATATGTATATAAAATTTAATGAACATTTATTAAGCACCTACTATGTGTTGGCCACTGTGCTAAGTTTAAATACATACCTGTTCTATTGTAAGCTCATTGAGGGTAGGGTATGCTTTTGTCTCTTTTTGTATTCCTAGTGCCTAACACAGTTCTTGGAACATAATATGTATTTAATAAATGTTTATTGATTGATTAATATTGTGTCTGCTGATAGAATGAAAACCTCTTGAGAGCAAGGATTGTTTCAATTTTGATCCAGCACCCTAAGCACAGTGTCTAGAACACAGGTGTGTAACATTCTTGTTGATTAATTTTATGACTCAACTAAAATCAGTGACTGTAAGGTACAGAAGCAAGAAATTGAGGAAAGTCTACTAGGGACAGCGACTAGTCTGCCTTGACTAGAACATGACACAGATAAATGTCTCATTGGCAAGGGTTTTGAATGCCAAGTAGAAGGATGAATAACTCTGGGCATTGCTGGAGCAGGATCAAAACTGGCCCCATGACAAGAGAGATCCAAGTCCCTAACCCCAAATTCCATACTATAAAGGAATATGCTTAGATGTTGTTATTGGTATTTGTTACCAAATCAGATAAGTTTCACAGTGTAGACTGGAAGACTCTAGACAACTTAGTGTGAATGCTTAATTCCAGTGCTTTCCTTCTCCTAATGGTTTTCTTTTTATCCTGTATATAGCTTGCTTTGTATATATTTGTTTGCATGTTGCCTCCCTCATTAGATTGTGAGCTCCTTGAGAGCAGGGACTGTCTTTTGAATCTCTTTTATATCTCCAGTGCTCAATACAGTGCCTGGCACATAGTAGGTGTTTAATAAATGTTTATTGAATCGAATCGTATACATGTGGTATGATCTGTCAGTGGGTATTTTTGCCAGTGCAGACATTATGAGTCAGTGTATATGCCTGAGAATGTGTGCATTGGTATGAGTAGGAAGTTAGCATACATGGCTATTTGAACATATCCAGGCACCAGCCAAACCCTAGGTAAGTTTAGGTAATGATTTAATCTTCCAGTACACTGGAGGGTTAGGGATGCAGTGTGTATGTGTGTGCATGTATATGCATGTGTTCATGTATAAATGGGCTTATTTGGGGCCCCTATGCTAGAGGTCTATCTTATTAACATCTGGCAGTATGAAAGCTCCCACAGTGGGACATTGGTCATGACTTTTCAGAAATTTGGGAGTATGTGTAGATCCAAACATTGTGGAGTCAGGTGAGTCCTACCTGAGTCAAGCAACTGAGAACTCTGTCTCTGGAACCAACAGCACAGTGACAACATTGGGAAGGATGATGTTAAAGAAAGTCTCCACTGACAGGATATTTAAGTCAGCACGGTTCTGAGTCCCCAGTAAACGGTAAAGGAAAAGTGAAAATTAGTCAGTCAGTCAGTTAGTATTTATTTAGCATCTACTCTGTGCTAGGCACTGTGCTAAGCCCTGGGGATACAAATATGAAAAAGAAAGAGAGTTCTTACTCTCAAGGAGTTTACAATTTAGTGGAGGTAAGACATCACACAAAATGAAGCCTGAAAGGGCCTGAAGGAGGTTAGGTCACCATACAAAGGAGAATAACCCAGTGGGGAATGAAGAGATGGATTGCCTATGTGTTCTCCTTTAATGGAAATTCTAGGAGATGTTCTCTGTTCCTCCCTCAATCAGAGGGGCCCCAGGGGCAGAAAGTACTGAAAAGTTTGAGTTCCGATGTGATGTAATCTTGCAGGATGAAGAGGTTCCTGAGACATTATGGAGAACTCCAATGGGAGCACAACCATACGGGAAATGAAGAAAAGGAATTATTTCTGAAACATTTTCAGTAAGTACTGCAGCTTTTGCTTGAGAACCTCCAATGGAGGTGAATGTACCAGCTATGGAAGCAGTCTATCTCACTTTTGGAAAACTCTTCTTGTTAGGAAATGTCAGTGTTTTGTTTTTGTTTTTGCCAGGAGGGCCCCAAATGGGGTCACAAAGAATCCGACAAAACTGAGAAATGACTGAACACACGATTACAGACACACAGTGTCTGTAAGGACTAACTTTGATTGACTTGACTCCTGTCATCAATGCAAGGTTCAAAGAAAGCCCTTGGGAGCTTTGGAAAAAGCTGTGCACATCCAGAGAAAGAATTATGGCATCTGAATGCAGATGGAGCCAAACTATTTGCTCTCTTTTTTCCCCCTTCTTTTTTGGTTTTGTTTCTCCACGATTCACTCCATTGGTTATAATTCTTCTTTACAACTGGACTACCATATAAATAAGGTCAATCAATGTGAAGGTAAACATAGAACCTACACGGGATTACATGCTGTCTTGGGGGGAGGGGGGAGGAGAGGTAGGGAGAGAAATTTTGGAACCCCAAAACCTGTGGAACTGAATGTTGTAAACTAAAAATAAAAAGTAACTAAAAAAAAAAAGAAAAATGAGATAACAACACAGCAACAATGAGGTAGTCACATGGCAAAGCTCTTTTCTCTTCCTCGTTTGTCCTGGAAATTACTTTACCTAGTATTTAGCCAGATTTGGTTTCTCTGCAGCTTCCACCCCTCATACTTATTCTGTCTTCTGGGGCACAAGGATAAGCCAACAGAGTCAGAATGCTGATGCTGAAAAACGTGTAAGTGGGTTCATTGTAACAATGCCAGGTTAAAGAGTTTGGACTTTATTCCCTAGTCAATGAGGAAGACTTGAAGGAATTTCCGGAGAGAAATGACATGGTCAGATCTGTGCAAATAGATTAATTTCATAGATCTACTTCAATGGGGAAAGCCTGCGATTGACATATTGATTAAAAGGCTATTGTGATACTGTAAGCACATGGCAAGTAGAGTCTGTATTCAGAGAGCAGTTAGACATCAAGCTAGGAAGTAGCATAAGCTGAGGAGAATAGGGATAAGGGAAGGAAGAAGATTGTAGGAAAGAGTACAGAGAAGAACCTTTTAAAATTAATTTTTATTAATGTACATAAGTATAATTCTAGAAAACCCCATTATCTTTAGCAAGTTGATATATTTGTTTTGTACAAGACCAAATCACATATATGAAAGTTTTTAAACCTCTGGCTTTGGAAACACATGGTAGTGCGATTTTTAAACTTTGCTCAAGGCCCAAAAGTTAGAGTAGGGACAATGAAGACAAGAAGGAAAGGGGAATATTTCATGGATATGGAATGAAAAGGATATCATAACTCACCATTCAGGGAGGTCAAAGAGAAGGAAAAGGCAAAGATCACACCGAGTTTTTTGAAAATGAAAGACAGGATGGTGCCTCCTATAGCATTAGAAAAAGAAAATCTCTACATTTGAGGAGAAGCAGAGTTTGAGGTAATAGTGTAACAACACAGGTGTATATTTACTGTGGGAACTTAGAATTATGGGTCTGGAGTTTGAGGGAAGGCCAAGGATAGAGATATGGATTTCAGAGTCGTCATTGTAGAGATGATAATTTAAACTATCAGACTTAAACTGCAGAGAAGTGGGGAGAGTGTTCATACCTGGGGTAGGAAAATCAAACCCTTTAGATGTTTACATGTGTCTGGCATTGTGGTTCTCTGTTTGAAACATTTGGGGGGCCATGGTGAAAGATCCAGAGGTGTTCCAACATAATGTGTTGGAGTGGGTGGTGGGTGGGCATGAGGAAAATGGGGTACCACCTGATGTGGCCAATGAAATTGAAGAGAAGGGAATTCTAGACACCGTTTGGGAGTAGGGCAGATGACGAAAATGAGGTGGGGATGAACATTACAAAATCCATTGGCTTTTTTTTGCCAAATAATCAGCTATTGGCTCTACCAAGTTTTGGCTTGTGGGCAAGGGCAGGAGAGAAATCCCTTCTCTCTTGGTAACTTGTAGAAATTGTAAATGTCCATACTCTTAAAGCAATCTCTTGAGCTGTTCTGCAAATATCTGGTGCTAATATCCCCACCGCTCTCCCCACCCCAGCCAGCTTCCTCTGCTCCAGTCCCACAGTTTGAGTGAATATGTCAATGGTCACTTGGCAATGTAGTCAATTCTTTGCTTTTTTTTCAAGCAAAATCCATATATATCTTGGGGGTGGGGGTGGTTGACCCAACTACCGTTATTGATCATTGCTGTAATAAGAGCAATGTAGGAGACCCCATCCAGGCTGCCTCTGTAGTGACTTGCTGTGGTTGTAAGTCTATGGTTCTTTGTGCTATGTCTCCTCTAGTCATCTTCTCCATCTGCTTGTCTCCTCCCTCTGCCAGGTAGCATGATCAGCAAACTCTCTTCTTACCAACAACCATTTCTCTCTGATCGCAACATTTAGAATAAGGAAGGAGCCATGGGCAGGCTGTCCTTTTTTTCCTCCTTAAGTTCTTTCTTCTCTTCCTCTCTCTCTTTCTTACACCTCCCAACTCCCAGTGCCCAGGTGGATCAAAATGACCCTTCTCGGGCCTGTAAAGGAGGCAAGCTACCTGGCACAAGAGACTTCTCTCTTCTGATCCATCCTCCCAGGGGAAGTGGAGGTGGAAACTCAGCCAACGGCCATGGTGGGAAAGCAAGGCGGGATGAGACTGTGGCTATTTGGGGAATGGTTTTATTATTTTTTTGTTCTATTTTTAAACTAGGCAATATTGTGTTCAGTTCAAGCTGTAAAGAAAAATATAGATCAAAGTTTTCCAATAAAATACAGTGACTACCAAAAAAAATAACCAAGGCAGAAAGAGTACAAAAAAGATGAAAAGGGAGCCTAGGACACAAAAATATCAACATTAAGAATTCAAAGAGGATACAGAGACACATTTAGCATTTAATCATTTTCTGAGGCAGCTAAGTAGTGCAATGAATGGAGAGCTGGGTCTGTAGTCAGGAAGACCTGAGTTTAAATTCAGCCTTAGACACTGAGTAATTGTGTGATTCTGGACAAGTCATTTAACATCTGTCTAAATTTCCTCAACTATAACACCTAAGTCCCAGGATTGTTATGAAGACTGAAAGAGGTAATATCTGTAAAGCTCTTAGCACACTACCTGACACATAGTAGACATTAAATAAATCCTTGCTCCTTTTCTTCTTACTGCCCTGTATTGGTGGCCAACTTTTTGTTTTTCTGTTATCATCCCCAATAGATGGTATGCTTCTTGAATATAAGAACTTTCTATCATCCATAGCATTTATAACAGTACTTGTAATACCTTAGATAGATATGCAAATGATCTGTAACTTCTCATTGTGGTCAACTCCTTATTTGGAGGGTCTAACACTTATTACAATCTGTCTAGGACTCAGTAGAAACGTCTCAACTCATACATATATGCATGTATGCATCTATTACAGCCAGGGTGAAGAGATTTGAGTTCCAGTTTCAAATACTGAGATCAGTGACTTTTGGTCTTTGAAGGATCATGAGATCGTATATGTGGAACTAGGAAGGAATCATAGAATTTGAGAGTTTGAAGGGATCTCAGTGGCCATCTAGTCCAACTCATGCACACACAGAATCTCCACAGTTACATACCCTACAGGTAGTCAACTGGTCACTGTGTTTGAAGCTCTTCAAAGAGGTTTAATCCTACACTCCTCACAGATTTGCTTCTTTGCAATTTTCCACCCATTTTTCCTAGTCCTGCCCTCTGGGTCCAAAAAGAATGAATAAAATCCCTCCTTCATATCCCACCCAGCACTTCAAACACTTGAAGATGGCTCTTGTCTGAGATTTTCTTTACCCTGAGTCTTTTCTTTACCACGCTACACATCTCCAGCTTTTTCAACAAATCTTTATATGACGAGGATGCAAGGCCCTTCACCATGCTAGGTGCTCTCTTTTTGGACACTTTGGCTTATTAGCATCCTTCTTAAATCAGAACTGAACACAATATTTCAGATGAGGTGTGATGAGAGATATGTACAGAGGGAATACCATCTTACCATTCCTGGAAGCTATAACTCTCTTAATGTCCATCCCCAACCCCCCCGAAATCACATTACCTCTGTTGACTTCCACATAAAACCACTGATCATACTGAACTTGCAGTCTACTAAAATGACCAGATCTCTTTTTCAGAACTGCTGAAAAAAATGCATCCATCATATCATACTTGGGAAGCTGATTTTTTGTGCCTAAGTGTAAAACTTTATATTTATTCCTACTGAATGCCATCTTATTCAGTGCTTTATGCTCTAGCCTATCAAGAGCCCCCTTTTATATCCAGACAATTTATCTAGTATACTAGCTCTGCCTCTCAGTTTGGTGACATTTTCAAATTTGTTGAGCATGGAATCTACACTTTTAGCCAAGTCAGGGATAAAATTACTAACAGTATGAGGCAAAGGATAGGTCTTTAGGATACTCCATTAGAGACTTCTTGACATGCTTATATTGACATTAACATGAACTACTCCTTGAGTCCACTCATCTAACCAGCCGTGAATCCATCTAATTGTTTAAGCATCTATTCCCACATCTCCATCTTCTCTGCAAGGATAGCATGAGATACTTTAGAAAAAACATAGTTAAAAATCTAGGCAAACTATATTCACAGCACTCATTTCATCAACTATTTTAGTAATTATGCTAAAATGCTAGTCTTTCATGACCTTTCTTGATGAAGCCAATCTGACTTTAAGAAATGATCACTTCTCTTTCTAGATGTCCAACAATATTTCCTGATCCATTCCAGAATTTTCCCAGCCAAAAAGGACCATAGAAATCATCTAATACAATCTCTTCATTTGACAGGTGAGGAAACTGAGGCCTGGAGGTAATAAATGACTTGCCTAAGGTCCTACAGATAGTAGTAAATGGCAGAGATAGGATTTGAACCCAGGTCTTCTTGCTTCAAATTCATTGCTCTTTACATTTCATTACCCGTAAAATTAGAATACTGGAATAAATCATTACTAAGAATGCTTCTAGCACTGACATTTAGAAGTATTATAATCTTTAAATCTCACTCATAATATCATAGATATACAGCTAGAAGGGACTTCAGATGTCTAACCCCTTGTTTAAGAAATTAGGAATTAAAAATTAAGACTTTGGTTTCCTCAATCATTTGGCCAAGTGACTTGGTTAAGGAAGCAGTAAACAACAGAAGCAGGACTTGAACCTGCATCTTCTGACTCCATAACCACTGTGCTTTCTTTTGCAACTCACCCATTACCTTCTTTATAGTAGACACTCCACAAATAGTCATTCAACTGAATGGGATTAGATTAGATCGGATTGGATTGGACTGAATTTATTTTAATTGCATTTGGGAGCAATTGGGAAGCCAGAACGAACTGTGAGAACTCAGGAATTGAAACCCAATGATCAGAGGTTAATTTGGTGGAGAGAAAAAAGGTCATTCAAGCAGAAATTTTAAAACCTTAAAGCAAGCAAATGAAAGAGAAAAATAGTCACAGTTCTTTCAATACTAGAGCAAAGGAAAACCATACTAGAGTTAGCAATGGAATGGAAAGAAGTCTGACCAAAGCAATGCATACAAACTGCAAGGGAAGCACAGGGTCATTGAGACAATAGAGAAAGGTCACAGCATGAACAGTAACTCTGAGGTGAGGGGAGCCAAAACAGCTTTTCATGTAGACAGCAACCTTGAGGAACCTTTTGATAGAATATCTACATTATCTGGCTGAAAGGAGCCCAGCACATTGAAACAATACAAACTCTGCCGGCCTTTGTCTGCCCTATGAGCAGGTTTTGGAGGAAATCTGAGCCAGCTAGGTAGAAGGAGCTGAGATGGTGCAGAGGGCTGCATTATGACTTCTTGGCCCTACACAGGCTTTTAATGGGATCAAAGACACTGGTAAATAGTTGTATCTCAGCAGGGTTCAAGGATAATATGAAGCCATACAGAAAGAACGAAAGGGAAGCATTCAAAGCTACCTCAAGTGATTCTTGCTAAGTTCAAGCTGAATACAGGACTGAATAATTGGGTGGAGGAAGTTGTGTGTGTGGGGGGGGGGTGGTGAGGGGAGAGCATGGATTCTAATGACATTAGACTCTTTGACTTAACACTTCAGCTACTGCTTTCTTGCCATGTCAGGGAAAAAAGGACACCTATTTGATAGACTGCATAGGGTCGACAGCACAGATGCTGTCACTCAAAGAAGCCACATCCAAACTGATATAGGAACAAAACCTGTGACCCCAATACTTTAAGAGGGCTATAGGGCCTCTAGTCAGTACAATTCCAAGGCAGACTGGGAAAAGACATAGAAAAAAAGGAGGAAAGAATAAGGCCTAGAAATCACAGGTATAATTTCTCTTTAACAAGTGAAATCAGGACAGGATTATTTACTTCTTATGATTTAGAACAGTGATCTCAAATTCAAATCATCTATTTTTTTTAAATTTCATCTCACTAATCACAAAAATGCAAAGTTGGAAAGGTCCTCAGTGACCACTTCATGTAATTTGTACCTAAATAATAATCCCTTCAACTACATACTAGAATGACATCGTTTTACCCTTATTTCAAGACTTCTGATGAAGGGGACATTATTGTGCCAAGCATATAAGAGCCACATAAGAAACACTAATTGACTGACTGGCTAGTTGACTAATTATTACTTCCCTAGATTCTACCCTGGACAGCTCTAATTGTTAGGAGAAATTTCCTTGCATGGAGACAAACCCGCCTCTATACAACTTGTATTTGTTGCTTTGAACTACTATTTCTACCTTCTGGAATTAATGGGTGTGTGTATGTGTGTATGTATGTGTAGATATACACATATACATGTATATGCATACATGCAATATACACATATATGTATATATTCACATGTACATACACAAGTGTATATATGTGTGTCTAAGTTATCTTTATCAGGACAGTACTTTGAATATTTGAAGACAATTATAACACGCCCATACCAAACACCCCATTTCTTTCAACTAATACCCATGTTGCAACGTGATCATTTTATGTACCTCCTTTGGATATTCTCTAGCTTATTGATGCTTTCCTAAAATGTGGCACCTGCAGTAGAATTGGAAACCATCCTACAGATGTAGGTTAACCTGAACGACTACATTAGCACAATTACCTTCTTGGTTCTGAGTACCATGCTGCTTATGATGCAGCCTTAGAGTACAATGTGTTTTTGGCCACCACTGTCCAGTGTATTGTTCTGTCATCTTCACAGTCCAGTAAAACCCATACATCATTCTCCAAGAAGCTGCTGCCTAGCTGTACCTCCCCATCTTGTACAGGTAATATTTTGTAAAGCGCTTAGCATAGCACCTGGGTACATAAATGCTTATATCCCTCCCCCTTGCACTTGGGTAGCTGATTTTTTTAACACAAGTATAAGACTTTATGTTTATTCCTATTAAATTTTATCTAATTAGATTCTGACTAATATTCTAATTTGTCAAATCATCATTTATATTGCCTCTGTCATTTAATGAGTTTGCTATATCCTTAGCCTTTTGCCATCTGAAAGTTTAATATCTGTATTATTTATGCTTCTATCCAAATAATAAAAAAAACACATATAAAATAGCACAAGACCATGGACAGATTTCCTGGGACACCTCTTGCCATGATGCTATTAACCTATTTCATCATAGAGGACTTGGATTTTTACCTGTTTCTGATCCTTGTTAAACATGGGATCTTAGACAAGATAGTCTCTTGAGGACACAGATCCTAAAATGGGGTGAAATGACTAGGTGGCTCCTAAAGTCCCTTCTAGAATTTGAGCTATGAGTTTAGGATCCAATTACTATTCTTCTTTTGGGGGGGTGGGGGAAGGCAATGCAATTGGGGTTAAGTGACTTGCCTAAGATCACACAGCTAGTACGTATGAAGTGTCTGAGGCCAGATTTGAACTCAGGTCCTCCTGACTCCAGGGCTGGTGTTCTATTCACTGTGTCACCTAGCTGCCCTGCTTATTACTGTTATTTTAGAATGGTCATTCAATTAGTTCTAAAACCAACTAATTGTACTATTGTCCGGCCCAGTGGTGTCAAACTCAAATAGAAGGGTGGGTGTGGAGGGGCACTAAACCATACATTAAGATCCCTGGAGCTGCATATTGACTTAGTTTTAAAATGCTATATTATGTATGTTTTATTTTATTTTGTAAAATATTTCCCAATTATATTTTAATTTGGTTCTGTCTGCACTGCTGTGTGCTGCATGTTTTGGCTGAGGAGGGTATGTTTGATACTTCTGGTTTAGTCACCACCCTTTTAAAGAGCTGGGGGCCATTTTCTTTCATTTACTTGCTTTCCAGTTTTGAAATTTCTGCTTGGATGGATTTCTTTCTCTCTACCAAATTAAGCCTTGATCATTGAGAATTGATGAGATCACAAAGTGAGGGAATATAGAGACATCCTTGGAGGATATCCACAGTGAGTGGGCATGACCAACAAAAATCCAGCAAAGAAAATTAAAAAGGAGTGGTCAGACAGATATGAGAACTATGAGAGAAAAGAATCAAAATTCAGAGGGGAAAGAGTGTCTAGGAGAAGGTGGTCAGTAGTATTAAATGGGGCAGAGAGGTCAAGAAGAATGAGGACTGAGAAAAGGTCGTTGGATTTAAAATCATTGGCAACTGTGGAGACAAAAGTTATACTGGAATGAGGAGGTTGGAAGCCAAGTTGTTCTTGATCTAGGGCAGGTTGACAGGGTTTAAAAAGAGTGAAAGGAGGGTAAGTATAGGCAAAAAATAAGGATGGCTTTTTCAACAAGTTTAGTTGAAAAGGGGAAAGGAAGGTGATAGCATTTATGATAAAATTTAGTTGGGGATTGTTTTGAAGTTTGGGGGAGACTTGGACATGTTTGTAGGCACCAGGGAAAGAGCCAGTAAAATATTAAGAGAGAGATGGTTGTGGAAACAACATATTCTGGAGAAAACAGCGGGGGCGGGGGGGGGGGGGAAGGTCAAAGGTATACATAGATGGGTTGGCCTTGACAAACGTAATGGTACCTCATTATCACTAAATGGAGTGGAGGAGATAGTAGGGAATTATGTTAGAGGGACAGGAAATGAGGATGAGAAAGAAGAAACTCTACAAATGGCTTCAGTTTTTTCAGTCAAGTAGGTGCTTAGCCAAGAGAATGGGGAAGGTTTAGTGTGGGTGGAGTGAGGAAAGGACTGAAGATTTAGAAGTCACTGATGAGTGGAATAGGCGATCAATTAGGGAGGACTAATAAGCTTGTCTTGAGGCAGTGAGGCCCCAGTTGACATAAACTAGCACAAATTTGCAGCTGACTGTTAGACCGTGAGCTCTTTGTGAGCAGGGACCATCTTTTGCCTTTCTTTGTATCCTGTCACTTGGCACAGTGCCTGGCAAGGTTGTTGTTGTTATTGATGTTTAATTGTTTCAGTCATGTCTGACCCTTAATGACCTCGTTTGGGGTTTTCTTGGCAAAGATACTAGAGTGGTTTGCTATGATCTTTTTCAACTCATTTGACAGATGGGGAAACTGGGGCAAACAAGGTGAAATGAGTTGCCCAAGGTCACACAGCTAGTAAGTGTCTGAGGCCAGATTTGAACTCAGAAAGATCAGGCCTTTCACTCTATCCACTTCACCATCTAGTTGCCATGCCTGGAACACGAAAGGAGCTTAACAAGTGTTTCTTAACTGACTGACCAAGTCAACATGGTTTCATGATTTACTCCAGTTCCATAAAAAGCAAACAACAACAGTAATGACAAAAAACAAAGGATACAGGTTGTGGAAATAACCTAAGGTTGGGGTTTCCCAAAGCATGATCAGTGATAGTTTAAGGGAACAATGAATTCCACCATAGAGGATAATGTGCAGTTGGGGTCAGTCATTTGAAGGGAGGACAGTATACAGGTAGATCAGGGTAAATAGGGAGGAGAGACCTAGGGTCTTGGATTGTACTGAGAGAAGGGGGGAGTGGAGATCATTGATAGAGCAAAGGCTAGATTTAGGATGAAAAAGGCATAGGGAGATTATGATCAGATAATGAAATTATGGAGTTCTTGTACACAGAAAAAACATATAGGGCAAGATTGAGGGTATTATCATGTCGAACTAACTCACTAATAACTAAGGCACAGTAGAAGGTCATGGGGACTGAGCAGATTTGGTAAGTAAGAAGTTAAAATAGTCAAGAGAACATCACCATGTATGTTCAAGTCCCTTAGAATAAGAGTAGAAGACTATAACTCAGGCACTGAATTCATTTTGAAAGGGGGAAGAAAGTATTGGGGAGAATGGGTAATGGTTACCATTTTCTGGATTGGTTGATAAATTATATTGCATTAACATAAAAAAGGAGAGGTTATTGAGTGATGAAAATACGGAAAGAATCAGGAAGTAGCAGTGGGGAGATTCAGGAGTGTTTTACATCCCCTCTGAGATTAATAAGTTGGGGATAGGAATTAAAGGACAGAGAATTCTGGAAAGATTAGCAAGGGATATGGTTGATGGAATCCTAATAAAGCTGCCCCCCAACTCCAACATTCTAACTTCCGTATAGGCCTCACTGAACAGTAGGCCCACTACCCCTACCTAGCTTCTACCCCCTCTCTGCCCCCCACTCAATATCCTAACTTCTTCATATATGCCATACTGCTCATTAGAACAACAGGTGTGTCCATGAACTCAGATTTCTCACAGAAATAGCGGGTATGCCCATGTGATGGGATCCTAGCCACTGCCTCTAGCTAGCTACTGCCCCCAAACCCATTCCTCATATTTCCCACAGAAATAGCAGGTGTGTCCAAGCACTCAACTACAACCACATCCATCTAGTCTCAGACAGGACCACAATACTCAGCCAATAAGAAAGCAGCACCCCCAGAATCCCTGAGCAGGATGTGGACCCCAAAGTAATAGAAGGGACTTTCTCTAAGTAGGCACCTGTGCAGTAATAGCAAAGAACTGACCTAGATTGAATTTATGACGTAGAGAGGCTTATTATAATATTATCATACATGCATGGGTTTTTCTTTATGCATTGTGGGTAATCACATGTTCAGTTCCATAGTGGCTGGGACTCCTTGCCTATTACCTAATCCCTTAACAAACCCCTCCCGCTTTTTAAAATTTTCATATTCCCTGTTATGTAATTGTATCTTAGCCTATAAAAATCTATCCTGTTTTGTCTGAAGTTGCTGGCTTCTCTTGGAACTTAGCCTACTTCATGAGAGGCGTCAACCTCAATAAATGCCTATACTTGGATTAGAGGTGGTCTGTTTGAAATGGTTCCACCACAATATATCCCTGAGTGGGCAAAGCCTAAACCCCAACAGGGTATCATTAGGGAGGAGCAGGTATCAGTGGTGCCAAAAGATGGAAGAAGTAAAAGAAGAAGGGGTATTAAGAGGAGAGGAAGCTTACTAATTACTGAACAGAAATTCCAGAGATCGTATTGGAAGGGGTAACAAGATCTAGAGTTGGACATGGTAGTGGGGACAGCATTGGGGTCGATAGTAATGAGGGAGATGACAGCTAGGGTTGAAGAGCTACCCCAAAAATTATTTAGGTGAGTAAACCTTGAAAGTTTGTGCCACAGTTTGCTCTAACCACTTTGGAACTGGGGCAGAGGAGGGGACAGTAATAAAAAAATGTACAGCACAGCATTATCACAATTGCTCCATTCTCCATGATTGGATGAACTATTCAATCTTTTTGAAGTATATAGGACCATGATGTTGTCCTAAGTTCCAAATGAACATTTTTTTAATTCTCCCCAAAATAACTTAACTCTCATGGAGTCATGACTTTTTTTTTCTTTATCTTTCCACATGAGTCAGTATGGCTGATCTTGGCCAGGCCTCTCAATCCCAACAAACAAAACAATGGCCACAGAACCAGGAAGAGATAGCAACATAAAATAGCCCCCTTATTTTACTTGGAATCAGATGTCATTCATCAAATGTCACTAATTCCATTCTAAGAACTCATCATATAAATAACATATTTATCAACTAAAACCTGATGACATCATTTAACAAGCCCTTTGGGAATGGTAAATTAAAAAAAGTATGCAGTTTTGCTTTCATAAACAACACCCTAGGTCTGCACACGTTGCAAACAAGATGCTTGGCAAGGAAGTGTCTTGGATGAGCTAATAGGTCAAATGAGTTCTTCCTAAACTATCTCAAGGCCTGGGAGTTTGATGGTTCAAACTCTGCCAAAAGACATGAGCTCATCCTATAGGCAGAGCATGTAAGGACCTATTTGTCATTGAAATTACTTTTAACCTTAACTTTGGGAACACTTCTAACTAAAGATAATGGCTTCAATGCTTGACACTTGTTGTTTAGCCAAAACCAATTTTCTATTTTCAAAACAATTCATTATTCTGGACTACACTTTTTTATACTCACCAATTAAATGGAAAATCTATCTTTCATAAAAGTTAGGAATTATGTCCAATGAAAATCCGACATTTTAATGGTTTTCTACAGATTAAAATTGTAGAGTTCTCAATAAACCCTGATTTACTGATGTTGGTTGTAAAATGGTTATTGCTGTTAATAAAGATTGTAAATCTTAACAGGTTATATTTGCCTTGGACAATAAAACTTGCCATAAAGGCTTAGTGTCTAAGGCTAATTCTGTTCACATCAAGGTAAACAGCCTACTCAAAATAATTCAATGTCTTTGGGAATTAGGGTGCCCAAAGCTGAACAATCGACAGATTCTAGCCTTGGGCAATAGTATGCCTGGCTCTGTTTGAATTTGACCTCACCAAGGAGACAAGCCCAGCCCTCCAAGGAAATACTTCTCAGGAAAAGAAAGTTTCTTAGAGGAAGTTGTTTGACTGAGAAGGGAGGTTCCTCTTTCAATACTCAGCACCAAATCACTGCCTCAGCTGCAAACTGGGCAACAACTTTGAATGTCTGTGACAGTGGACATTTCCAAAACGCAATCATCATTTGTTTTCTACATAGTGAAGTTTTAGAACAATGAGATGAATCTGAGCACTTTTCCCACTTTCCCTTACCCAAATACCAAAGTGGAGACTGAGGAATACGGTTTGTAGAAACTCTAAAGAAATTTCTATGTATATGTTATTTTAAATGTTTTTATTGCTTTTCTGTTTTTTTATATTACCATAGTTTCCTCTAGTGGTCCTCAGTCCCTTCCAGAGAGACATTTCCAATAACAAGTGACATTTTTTAAAGACAAAAGAAAAGAAGAGAAAAAATTAACACAACTGATCAATATATTACAAAAAGTTTAAAATATATGCAATGTGCTGTCCTTGTCAACCTCCCACCTCTACAAAGGGGGGGTGAGGTGGTCTTCTCATATATCTTCTTTTGAGTCATGCTTGTCTTTTGTAATTTTGTATTAACTTTTGATTTTTGTTATTGGTGATGGTTCTTTCCATTTACATTGTTGTAGCCATTATGTATATTGTTTTCTTGACTCTGCTTATTTCACTCTGTATCAGTTCATGTAGCTCTTTCTATGCTTTTCTGTACTTATCAAATTCATTATTTCTTATAGCACAGTAATTTTCCATCTCCTACAATTTGCTTAACCATTCCCCAATAGTTGAGTATCTACTTTTCAATTTTTTTACCTCCAAAAGTGCTGCTATAAATATTTTGATGTATATGGCAACTTTATTCTTATCAATGGTCTCTCTCTTACATACATCTTATATATACACATATATATACACACACATATATATACACATATATGTGTATATATATATATATATATATATATATAGAGAGAGAGAGAGAGAGAGAGAGAGTAGTTATTTCTGTATGTATTGTCTCCTCTGAAAGAATTCAAGTCCTATGAAGGCAGATATTGATCCCCCCTTTTTTATCTCTGTAACCGAACACTCAATAGGTACTCAGTAAATGCTTGTTGATTGACTGAAATTGAAATTGATTCTATCTTTCAGTAGACAAACCACCCAAAAGTGATCTTGGAAGAATAATGAGGTGCTATGACCTGGAAATGTACCCTAGATATAGAATTGGAAAGGACCTTAGAGGTTATCTAGACCAGACCACACATTTTACAGATGCAGAAATTGAGATAATCAAGGGGAAGTGACTTACCTAAGGTTACATAGTTAGTGATGGGGCCCAGGACTTCTGACTCAGAGGAGTAATGTAACACTCTTTCTACTGTACCATGCTGGTTCCTCTATACTACTAATATCTAATTCCATTTCAATACCTTCATTCTTGTTTGATGCTTTTTGTTTTGCTTTGTTTTGTTTTCAGTCAGATGGCTAGTCTTGGTTGATAGGGATCAACATTCTTATTGAATATCTATATGTTAGAATCCATCAAAGCCTACTATAGGAAAATTCAACTGAATTTTTATAACTATTAATTAAAAGAACCAAAAATCTTGGATTTTAACTGCATTTGGAAGGAATATGAGATAAGATTTTTTAATAGGATTTTAAAAATCAATAGCTTGGACAAAAACATAGAAGGCACTCCTATTTCTTTTCTTCCTTTTTTTTTTTTGGTGAGGCAATCAAGGTTAAGTGACTTGCCCAAGGTCACATAGCTAGTAAGTGTTAAGTATCTGAGGCCTGATTTGAACTCAGCTCCTCCCAACTCCAGGGCCAGTGTTCTATCCACTGTGCCACCTATTTGCCCCTTGGGCATTCCAATTTCATTTGAGGATTTCATGAAGCTGGAAAGACAGGTAACATTTAAGATGATAGATACAAGATGCCAAATGATCTCAATAGTCATGGGTTTCATACAAGGAGGCAACATTTAAATTTCATAGGAAAAAAATGTTAAATCCTCATTTGGATTCAAAAATTAAACTGCAGAAGAACACAATGGTAGAAGGAGAGTACGGGCTAAAAAATACCTTATATGAGAAAGACCTGGGAGTTTTAGTAAATTAAAAAGTTCAGTGTGAGTTAGGAGTTTTATGTCATTGCCAGAAAAACAAAACAAAACAAAGAAAAACAACTGAAATTATCTTAGATTATATTGCCAGGCATACCAGTCCAGAATGAAGCAAAGGATTATTTCAGCGTACTCTACCCTGGTTACGCCTCCTCTTCCTCCTACTATCATCACCACCATCTGGCATTTATATGGGGCTTCAAGGTTTGTCAAAATGCTTGACATATACTATCTCATTTGACTTTCATTATTCCCATTTTGCCCAATGTCATACATCTAATGTTTGAGGTAGGATTTGAATTCAGGTCTTCTTGATTCCTAGTTCAGCACTCTATGTAGTACACCACTGAGCTGTTTGTATCCTTGTATTAATTTCTGGCCAACATACTTTAGGAGGGATACTGAGAAGCTGAAGCATATCCAAATGAGGATAATCAAGATGATGAGAGGATTGGAGGCCATATCAAATAAGAATTAGAGGAAGGAACTGGGAGATGGTTAGCTTGTAGAAGACTAGGGTTTTGGTTACTCATTGATGTGTAAAAGGATATCATGATTACAAGGGATTAGTCTCATTCTGTTTGACCCCAGAGAGCAGAACCAGAACCAATGAGTGAAAGTTATAAGGAGGCAGATTTTGGCTTATTAAAAAAAAGGTTGCTAACAATTAGAGCCATCAAAAAGCTGAATAGGTACCTAAGAAAACAGTGAATTTCTCATTACTAGAAGGTCTTTAAACAGAAGCTGGATGTCCAGTTGTCAAGGATACCACAGAGGAGAGTTTTTCTTGTTGTTCAGTTACTTTTCAGTTGTGTTCAACAATTCATGACCCCATTTGGGGTTTTTCTGGCAAAGATGCTGGTGTAGTTTGCCATTTCCTTCTACAGCTCATTTGACAGACAAGAAAAGTGAGGTAAAGAGGGTTAAATGACTTGCCCAGGGTTACAGAGCTAATAAGTGTCTGAGGTCACATTTGAACTCAGGAAGATGAGTATTCCTAACTTCAGGACTCTATCCACAGCACCGCCTAGGTATTGAGAGGAAAAAGTGACCTCTGAGGACCCTTCAGCCCTGATACTCTATGATTCTTAATAACAATTCACTAGAGAAAAGTTACATGAAGTGCCCAAGTACTAAAGCAATGGACCTCACATATAAATAATTAATCTAATTTGGTGCAGTCAAACCAGAGAGGATGTCTAATAGTCCAGATAAACTTTGCATTGAGGAGACTGACAATGAGGACCTTTGCAGAAAGCCACATTTGCCTAGAATGTATAATATTGTAATAGAAACCTAATGGACTTGAAAGAAAGGGACATGTTGAACTGGTTAAATACTAGTAATTAAGTGCCAGTAAATTACTTCTTGGAAAACATTCCTGCAAAGAATTGCTATTGTAACAGTGACAGGGGGAAAAATGAGGTTAACATGAGTTGTTTAAAAAGTGAACACTGGGAGCTCAAATACCCTGATCACGAATATTAGTCCATAAGTGAAGATCATGGACACATTGACTTTTCTCATGCCTATAGCCATAATGTTTTATTTATTTATTCCAGAATGAGAGACAGAGGACATGCATTTCACAGGTAGGTTTTTATTTTCTATGTCTATCCTGCGTTGTGTTTCCAAAAGGCAACTTACTAGTGAAGTTAGATTTGCATTTTTCAATGGAAAGGTCACAAACCTGTTGTGGCATGAAAAGATTACTGGATTAGGTCTCTAAAGACCTAGATTTCAATTCCAGTTCTGCTGCCTGTTACCTGTGGGACTTGTGACACATTGTTTAATCTCTTGTGGTTTTAGTGAAATGATAGAAACAGATTTAATGATGTCTAATATCCCTTATTCCTCAAAATTTTCTGATCTTAAGACATAGAGATCTGATTTAAAAACATTGGAAATGTTGCCTGTTTTCTTATATTTGCCTTTCTTTCCTTTCTTCTTCCCTCCTTCCTTCTCTCCCTCCCTTCCTCCCCTTCTTCTTCCCTCCTTCCTTCCTTCTTTCCCTCCTTCCTTCCTCCCTTCCTTCCTTCTTTTCTTCCTTCCTTCTTCCTTCGCTCCCTCCCCCTCCCTTCCTTCCTTTTTTTATCATTTTCCTTTATTTTTGCTTTGCTTAGGGGAAAAGTGTAATCTAAGATAAATTAATCAAAATATTGTTTTCCTTCCTTCCCAGGCAGTATTCCCTTAACATAGAAGCATTCTTGCTTTTTTCCATGTTTCTCCCCACTCCTGGCATACCTCCCTAATCTTTTCTTTAGCACCAATCCAATTTCTAACCATCTCAAGTTCCTTCTTCATGATGTCCACTGCCATGGCTTCAATGATCATATCTATCTCGATGACTCCAAAATCTTTATCTCTACCCTCCAACTGTCCCTAAGAACTTTAGTCCTATATTTCTAGGTGTTTTTTTCCTGGATAGCTCCAAATGTACATTCTTCCAGGACCTTTAAGTCAAAATATCACAAACTGAAATCTTCTTCATCCCTCCTCCAAAGCTGGATTTCCTCCAAAATGTATCTATTTCATTGTTTGTGCTGCCTTTCTCTCAGTTTCCCAAGTTGGTTAATTCCAAATCATCTGATTTTTTGCGCCCCTTCATCATCCATATCCAAACCCTTTCAATCATATATTCACAACAATTTTTACACCCATTCCCTCCTCTCCCACTCCCACTGTAATCATCCTAGCTCAGGGATCCATTTTTTTCTTATCTAGAGTATAGTAACTTTTAACTGGTTGGCTTCTCTCCAGTATAAAAACCCTTTCTCTAATACATCCTTGTGCAGCTACCTAAGTAATCTTCCTAAGGAAGCACTCTAATCACGTTAATCCTTTAATTTGAAAGCTTTAGTGTCATTGTCCCCTCCATTGTCAACAAAATGATAGAACTCCTGCTCCAGACATTCAAGGCCCCATACAATCTGAATCCAACTCAGCTTTCCAGACTTACCTCATACTGCTTTTCTTCATGCTCTCTATATTCAAAGCAAACTGGGCTGCTATCTTGCTTTCATCCTGTCCTGTCTCTTTCCTGAACTTTTGTTCATCAACCCTCTCATTCCTGATATTGACTCCCCATAATATTATTCACTACTATCCATACTTATGGAACAAGAAGTCAGGTACAAACTCTTCTGCAAAGTCTTCTCTGATATGTCTTGTCTTTTCTCCCTAACCTCAGACTGTAAATGATTGATTCATTCTTGAATTTCTCAAAACATCTGTCCTCTTCTCTCCTCTGACATTGCTGGTGCAGGCCCTCATCACATCAGGCTTGAACTATTTCAGAAAGAAAGAAAGAGAGAAAGAAAGAAAGAAAGAAAGAAAGAAAGAAAGAAAGAAAGAAAGAAAGAAAGAAAGAAAGAAAGAAAGAAAGAAAGAAAGGAAGGAAGGAAGGAAGGAAGGAAGGAAGGAAGGAAGGAAGGAAGGAGAGAGAGAAAGAAAGAAAGAGAAAGAAAGGAAAGAAAAAGAAAGAAAGAAAAGGAAGGTTATAAAGGCAGAAGGACTTGGTGGGGGGAAGGGGAAATTGACAGGCTTTTCAATAGAAAATCTGCATGCCCAGATCTCAATATAAGGAACTGTTAGTACTGGTTGCTCTTGGCCAAAATGCTTTGCAATCATTCATTCTGGTCTTTCAGGTTATTACTTTGTTAGTTCAGTGTGTGTGTGTGCATGTGTGTATGTTTGAACTAAGATATCTCTAGTTCTTTCAAATAATCCTTGTATGGGAGAATTTTGACTCCTCTTACTATGGTCATCCTTGGTGTTCCTGAAACTGTGTGGGGCGTATGGTAGCCACTGAACAAATCCTGGTTGAATGAATGCATACTCATATCCCTAGTCACGGATGCCCTTCCCATGTCTTACTTTCCTCTCCTTGATCTCATTTGAATCCTGGAACTTTTTCTTAATTCTTTTGATCTCCTGATTCAGCAGAAATAGAATCTTAAATGAATTGTCTTATTCCTCTCCGCAGGGCTCATGATAACCATTGAACTAGAGTATGTACTTGACATCAGTTTTGATAGCTGTACTTGGTGGTTATGTATGATTCATGGAGAAAGGTTAAAAGTTTGTCCAGCTGTGATCAATACCAGAACTACTTTACCTATTAGGGTACATTTGACTTTGATCTTAAAAGCCTATGACCATGTAATATCTTTCCAAAGCAATAAAGTAGTTTTACATATTCATTTCCAGCTGTTCCCCCTCCCCCCAGGGTAGGGTCATACTAAAAGTTGGAGCTGAGAGAATTCCCAGTAAAAACTTCAGAACCACAAATTAGAAAGCACCTAAAAAGAAGTCTAGTCCAACTTTTACCTCAACAGAAATTCCCTCTACAATACCTCCAGAAGTGGCCATCTACTCTCTGGCTGAGGACCCCCAAGTAAAGGGAACTCATTGCTACCTAAGGCAGTTCATTTGCTTTCAGATGATAGTATTGTTAGGCAGTTTTCTCTTTTATCAACCTATACTCTGACTCTCTATAGGTTCTACCCACTTCTCTTGATGTTGCCCAAGGGGCAAAGCAAAACAAGCCTAATCCCACATTCACTCTGTAGGGTGTTATATATTTCAATGCTACATTTAGATCCCTACTAAGTGGTCTCTCCTTTAGGCTAAAAAAGTACTGATCCCTAAAATTGATGTTCAGGTAGTACAGTCAGTCCTCTTTTCATCATTCAGGTAGCTTTTCTCTAGCCATACTCCAGTTTATTAATGGCCTTCCTAAAATGCAGTGTCTGGAATAGAACACAATACCCCAGATGTGCTCTGATCAGGGCAAAGGACAATGGGATGATAACCTCCCTAGTTCTGTGCACTATATTTTTATTAAATGTAGTATAAAAGGGCAATTTCTGAATAAACTTAATGAAGGCAAAGAAGCTATTTTTCTGTCCTATGTCTCCACACACAGTTTAGCGGCAATAAACAGTCTTTATATCCTGAATTACACAGAAGTAAAAACAGTCTGGGAGGCCTACAAATAAGGAACTGCAGTACTGTAATTCAGCAGTAATGTTACACCAGCATGAATCAAGCGTTCCCAATCCTGCTGAGACAGCACTCGTTTTAATGTTGCTTTGAAACGTACCATACTATCCTGATTCATTTAGCAGCAAATGTGGGCTGCCTTTGTCAGTTGGGACTTCCCCCTCCCCCCAAACAGAGATGAACAAACCTATTCTTTCAAAACCCTGATGCAATCCGAAGATTCTAATTGCCTTACATCCTATCAGCTTGCTTAGAAACCTCACTTTGAATCATGCTTGTTGCTTTTAGTTAACTGTGGGCAGTGTGAATGTGCAGTAAAACTGTGGGGAATCCACACATCACCCACTCGTCTCACAGAATGTACCCATCTTGGCCTCACAGGGTAGTGAAGAGACATGCAGGGCAAGCACCTGCCCAAACTACCACACAAATACATCCAGGTGGGATGGTACAATTTTGCTTCAATCCTTGAGTTTTCTTTTCTTCTTCACACACACACACACATACACACACAAACACACACACACACACACACTCACACACAAACATACACACACCTTTAATGGAGGCATTTCTTGGTAAGCTCAGCCATCCTTCTTATCCTATGATTCCCTGAACATCTCTCCTGAGTAAAAGACATTAGCAGATCTGTTCTACTAGAAGGTCATGGAGTTTGGAAGGTATATGTCTCAGCAGTGCCATCCCTGTAGAGAATTAGATACATGCTGTCCTAGCCTAGCAGCTGCATAGCTAACATTCCTTTCCAACCCAAATCCACTTCGTTGTATCAGCTAAGCTTCCAGAGAAAACATCCAGCATTCTGAGCTGAACATCTGACAATCCCCCGCTGCGGTGAAGTTTTGATTTAAATATAACTGAGTCTCTCTTGGCTGTGGCTTAGCAGAGTTGGAACTCTTCTTTTAATTGTTGCTTCAGTATTGGCTTGGAGATTTGGCTGCCTATCCTACCAATAGATTCTCCCTATAGATGTGTTTATTAATTGTGTGCAATAGAAATCATTTTGGCTAGCTTTCCAACACAATGGACTTACTAGTTGGAAATAATGGTTGAAAGCTCTATTTCTATGGAGAGAGAGTACCTGGCTCTTAATGTAATACTATTGTACTATTGGGAAATCAACCATCAGTGACAGTGGCAGCTTTAGAGTGGTCACTCTTGAACTTGGCATTCAAAGCCCTCCACAATGTGGTGCCAAATTGCCTGTTCAACCTACCTCACCTCACGCTACTCTTCCATTTATTCTATGATCCAACCAAACTGGACATTTCCCTGTTCCTTTTTTTGCAATACTCTCTTCTATTTTTTCTATGAACCTTTGTTCATGCCATTCCTTATGCCTAGACTGAACTCCTCTCATCTTCTTCTGTTCACCTCTTTTCCTTCTATCAAAGCCCAGCTCAGATTCTGTCTGAATGAATCCTTACTTCTCCTACTCCAGGTAAAAATGGCTCCTCTGTCCTTAAATTTCCCACATTACTTTGCTTCTTCTGGACTTATTTCAATTATTCTCTTATGTGTTAGTCATTTATTTATGCTTCCCCCATGGCAATGTAAGCCACCTGAGAGAAGCACCTATGTCCACCTCATTATCACCCCGATTAACCATGACCATTGCTGAGAGATAACAAAGCATATCTACTTCCCTCTTCTCTCTTCCACACTTACTATGTCTTACAGATCTAACCTCTACAACACCTCTTCCTTCAGCCCCCTTCTCTTAACTCATACCATTATGTGATGCTAATTCAACCCTTCATTGGTTCTGGCCCAGAATACTTAAATAACCTTTTGACTGATCTACTCCTTGATTCCAGTCTCTTCCCATCCTGATTCATCTGCCATGTAGATGCCAAGCTGAAAGATAAGGGAGACCATTTCTCTCTCTGTCTCTATCTCTCTCTGTCTCTCTCTGTCTCTGTCTTTTTCTCTCTGTCTCTCTCTCTCTCACACACACACATACATACACACACATGCGTGCACATACCAGAAGAAACTTCCATGAGTGGCTTCCATTTGCCTCTAGGATTTATCAAGCAGGACATTCCAGATCCTGTTCAAGGAAGTGGGGAGATTAGTATAAAGAATGGAACACTTCTTACTCACAATGAACTTTTATTCCAAGGGAAGAGACAAATATATATAAACATGCATTCTGAATACATATAATGCAAATAAACAAGGATATATACAAAGCAGTGAAATATAAGGTAGTTTAGGAAGGAGGTAACTAGCATTTGGGATGGGTGGATCAGGAAAGGCTTCATGTGGAAGGTAGTTTTTGTTAAAGGAAGAGAGATTCCATGAGAAGGAGGTAAGGAGAGAATGTATTGCATGGCATTCTGGGACAACCATTGCAAAGGCATGAGGACAGGAGATAAGAGTGTCACGTGTGAGGAACAGAAATAAAGTTGATTTGGCTAGATTTGTTTTTGTTTTTGTTGTTGTTGCACCGTTTCAATAGTGTCTGAATCTCCATGACCCCATTTGGGGTTTTCTTGGGAAAGGTACTCCAGATACTCCAGATAACTTTACAAATGAAGAAATCGAGGCAAACAGGATTAAGTGACTTGCCCAAGATCACACAGCTAGTAAGTTTCTGAGGCTGGATTTGAACTCAGGTCCTCCTGATTCCAGGGCCAACCCTCTATATAATGTGCCACCTAGCTGCCCCTTGGCTAGATTACAAAGTACAACAGCACAGACTACGAAACTAATGAAGTACAAAGCACTCCCTCGTGATCTCTGGCCCCAGACTCAAAGAGTCCCAAAGTGGGACTGACCATGCAAGTCCTGGAGTGGGAATTAGTGAAGGCTTGAACTCTATAGTGTCTCACCAATTCTGCTCTGCCCCTAATGTAACCAATAAGGAGATATTCTCCTACTAATGGGCTTTGGGATGGGGGTTACACTGAATAATATGAGTCTTACTGGTGATTTTGAGATGATTTTTCTTGACTTCCCCTCATACATCATGTATTCCAAACAAACTGGCCATTCTTAGTTACTTCATCTTCATCCAAGAGTGCTTTTGCTCATATCTGGAATTCTACCTCTACTTTTTATAATCCCCAGTACCTTTTAATACTCAGTTGAGATGGCACCTCCCCCCATACAAAGCACATATCCACATTTATATTTATATAAATAGATGTATCTTTACATCTATATCCATGTAGCTATCTATATCTTTCTGTGAACTTATCTGGGTTTATATTCTATTCCCTCAGTAAATTGTATGGCTTCTGAGGGCAGGCACTGTTTGATTTGTGTCTTTGTATATTCATCTCCTAGAACAGAGCCTAGCATGTAGTAAGCTAAAATTATTTTCCCATTGATCCACTTTATTTCTCTTTCTCATATTTAGTTTTGGACTCATCATACTCCTCAACCGAATTATATATTTAAGATTTATTTAATATGACTAACCACGTCACACCTTTGCTCAAAATTCTTCAGTGACTCCCCACTGCTTCGAGGATAAAAGACAAACTCCTTACCTTGGCATGTAAGGCCTTCCACAACCTATCTTTCATCTATCTCTTAAGCCTAATTTCATATGACTCTCCTCCAATAACTTTATAGGGCAGGTGAATTGGCCAATATGCTATTCCCCAAATTCAGTGTTCCCTCCCCCAATTCAATGTCTTTGTTCTCTATGCTTAGAATGCCACCTTTCATCATCATCTATTTTGCCTTGAATTGTTACATTCCCTCAAGAGATCAGGTAAAAGCTTTCAACATTAGCCTTCTCTGATTTCCCACAATACTTTTTGCGTACATCCACCCCTCCCCGCATCTCCCCAGCAGAATGTAAGCTCTTTTGGGCAGAAACTGCTTTGTCTGAGCCTTTGTAATCTCAGGGCCTTGCACATAAAAGTCATTTTATTAAGGTTTATTGGATCGAAGAGAATTATTTGAAGAAGAACCCATGTTGATAACATCATGGATCTATTTAAGATTGGAGACTGTTGAGATCAATAGTAGGGAATATGGCTGCAAATGTACAGTAAAGTCTTTCAGAATCTTGTAGCATCATGAGATTTGGAGCTGTAACAGACACCAGTCATCAGATTAGAATATTGGACTTTGAGTCAGGAAGACCCGAGTTCAAACCCTGACTCAGGCACTTACTAGCATTGTGATGCTGGGCAAATAACTTGAACTTGGCCAGCCCATCTGTAAAATGGGAGCCATGAAAGTATCTATCTCTAAGAGTTGTAGTGAGGACCTAAAGAGATAACATGTGAGGTGCTTTGTACCTTCAATCTTAAAGCACTAAATAAATGCTGGCTGTTGATCAACCTCTTTACTCCGCAGATGAGGTCATTGAAACCCAAAATGTTGAATTGGCTTGCCTGGGGTTATTCAGCTAGTAAGTATCAGAAGCAGAATTGGGATGCCTTTGAAGGGAAGGGAACAAACATTTATTATACACCTACTGTGTGTAAGGTCCTGTGCTAAGTGTTTTGTAAATATCTTGCTAAATCCTCAAAACAATCCCAGGAGGCAGATGCTATTATTATCCCCATTTTACAGTTGAAGAAATTGAGGTTTAGGTTTATTGACTTGCCCGGGGTTAAAAAATTAATGTGCCTGAGACCAAATTAGTATTCGGGTCTTCTTAATTCTAGGCCTACTGCTCTCTGCCCCATGTTCCAGAGACTCCATGTCTAATGCTCTCTCTACTAAACTGGGTGCTTCTCCTATACCCATCATAAAAGAAAGGTGTATATTTACTTCTACATCCAACACGCTACTGTTTTTCAACTAATCTAGGAAAGGATACTATATTCATACAAGATCAAGGGCGAAGGTTAGTCATTCACAACAGTATTTCTTTTAAAAAATATGAAATAAGCCTGTTCCTCTGTTGGTTTTAAATTTCATATCACATGCATATAATGTTCAATTTCATTTTATTTCCCATTTGCTTCATTTCTCTGTGTTCCCTGGGCTTTGCATGATGTCTGCCCCAGCAGGCTTTCAGTTTAAATATGCATATATATGTTTTCTTCTTTTGCACTTCCTCATTTTCTTCCTTTGCCCTTCCAATTGCCAGATACCACAGAAATATGAGCAGAGATGAGAGCAATGAACAGCTTCTGTTTGCTGCTAATCTTTTCTCTCTGTTTATCTGGAATTAAACAACAGCCTTGTAGACAACTTCCTGGCTTATGATATTAAAGGAATGTAACTGGTCTGAATAATGCTACACTAGGACCTATAGTACTAAAACTAATCAAACTCTGGTAGGTAACTGTAACCAGTCTCTTACTCCTTGGATAATCGTAGCATTCCCTGTGTCACAGCAACCCCTGAATTGTTGATTTAAAAATCGAAAGCATCACTATGGTAATAATTACCCAAGCGCATGTTAACTTACACATATTCAGCCATTTATGCTAAAACACTAAGAACTTTATATAATTCTCTTTTCTGACTTAAATGACCACCCACTGAAAGAGGTAGTACAAGTATTTATACTACCACGTTTCATAGAAAAATGACACTCAGGCCGTTGAATGACTTGGCCAACGTCACAGTAAGTCTTGTGTTATTTGCACTGATTATATCCCTATAGGGTAACGGGGATCTAGAGAACACTACCACCACCACCACCATCATCATCATCATCACCATCATTATCACCATCCTCACCATCTTCATCATCGTTACAACAACTAGCATTTATACAGTGCTTTAAGATTTGCTAAGTGCTTTACACATATCTCATTTGACATTCATAACAGTCTTGGGATGTAGGTGCTATTAAAGATACACATAAAAGATGGAGAAACTGAAGCAAGCAGAAGTTAAATGGCTTGGCCAGGGTCACATAGCTAGTAAGTGTCTGAGGTCACATTTGAACTCAGAACTTCTGGAAGCCAGGTCTAGCACATTATCCACCGAGCCACCTAGCTGCCTCATAAAAGAACATTTAAGAAGTGTCATTGCCTTCAGTAACAGTACGTTTCAAATTCTCTGCTCCATGGGAAAGGAAGCAGGTTAGATAGATGTAACATAACACCACCATGGAAATCAGAAATGGCCTCTTCACCTCCTTCATGGACACAAGTCATTCCTCTCACATGACTTTTCCTATCCTTGATACTTTTTAGGTAATGATCACAAACCAATAGCTTGTACGAAATGACTGAAAAAAAAAACCAGACAGCAATACCTCCTTTGGAAGTTACTTAGCTAGCTACATCCTGAAAGCAGTTATAGAACCAATACTCAGACTCTTCAAGTGTAGGGTTTTGCGGCGAGGCAATAGATATGATACATTAAAGGTAAACATTCTTTTTCTAGTTTTTCTTATTTCTCATATCTGAGTATTTACTCAACATCTAGAATATTTAGTTCCCTGTGGCACATACACCTGGAACAGTCAACTGATCTCACCCACTGGGCTCAGGCGAATCTCACCCCAAAGACACTTCGGTCAAATCCGAAATGCATCTTACCTCTGCAGCAGGGACACCCTCTGGTGGGCGACAGTGCAGGACGATCATCCCTTCAATAGGCACCTCCCTTCCCTGGGGATCTTGCTCAAAGTTTTTCCGTAAATCTGAAAACAATACAGCAAACTGGTCAGATATCTTGGGAAGGCATATAAATATACATGTATACATTTGCTCAAAATGCAATGAAGTAACGTATAGTCTGGTCTAGGAGCCTTCTGAGTTACAGAATTGCTTCAGATGTTATTAATCAGTTTTTAATCCCTTCCTCCCTCTTCCTAATTCTTTCAACTTTTCATGAGAGTTTTTAAGAAAAGAAACAAAAAGATAACTGGCAAAGAAAAAACAAGATTCCGTTGGTCCACAAATTTATACTAGTATTAACTACGTAACATACAACATAACATTTGTAAGGAATCTATGGCAAATACACAGCTACAACAGGTTTTTTTAAAAAAATATTTTATTATTATTAACTAGGAAATACATTGTTAATCTGTAATGTGTGCCATTCTCTCGGGCCTCTGGGGGTCCTAGAAAATGGTAATAGAGTGAGATTACCTATTAGCTTTTTTATTTGTAACCAGGGAGAAGGGGAGGCATTCAATGACAAAAACAACAACAAAAATCTATAACCTATCCAACCAAACATACAATTAAAAAATACAATGCCCTCCAGTCCAAAAGAAATGTTCTGCACTGGTGTGGTGCCCGTCACTAGGGGCTCAAGGCACTCTACAAACAAGTTGCACCATTAGCCTTTGACGCATGGTGAGGTTAATTGGCTTGCCACCGGTCTCAGAGAATGTCAGTGCCAGCACCTGGAACAAAATCTGAGATTCCTGACTTCCAATCTCTGATTGCTAACCAGCAGAGTGTCTTGTTTTGGCAAAGACTACACACACACACACACATACACACACACACATACACACACACACACACACACACACACACACTCTCTCTCTCTCTCACTCTCTCTCTCTTTCTCTCTCTCTCTCTCTCTCTCTCTCTCTCTCTCTGTCTCCCTCTGTCTCTCTCTCTGTCTCTCTGTCTCTGTCTGTCTGTTTGTCTCTCTTTCAGGAGCCTTGTTGGCGTGACTACCATGTGATCATGTACTATATTACTTTTTAAAGGAGTTTTGGCCTTTTCTGCTATTGAGAGACCAGAAGAACATTTTGCTAATTTCATAGCACATTTACCATTCCAGCTGTTACTGAACTATATGGAATACTAAAGCCTAGGAAGTTTATTTACAATGCTTTCCCAAGTAAAATATGTTATTTTTTTCTCCCTACTCTGTCTGATGATGCATATTTTTGTTTGAATTGAGTATTTCAAATTACAAGCTGTGGATTTATTAATTTAAGTTTCTTCATTGTTTAATAATGTGAAATAACATTTGCTGGAAAGGAGCGGAGGTCTTAATTGTTACATTTTAAAATAAATTTTATAAATACATTAAACTTGATTTTAGAAGATCAAAAATTCAAAGTGGAGATGTTGTTCAAATATAGCAATGTATGTATTCTCCTTCTTTAGATTTTTTCTTCTCCATATTTCTTTCTCCTGCAGGTAAGCAATGTCCTCTTATGAAGTTATTCATTATGAAGTTGTTCATATAATGTAAGTGATCACCAAAGGACTGATATTACTAGCACACAGGTAGTGAGATCCATCTTCTCATTTTCTCCCCTATCCTTTGAATTCTAAAGAACAGCTTTCTGCTATTCAGGGATCCATAAATTGCCACAATACTTTAAACTTATGATTCAGTTCCTGGCTTGCAGTACAGGGGAAGGTCATACAGAGACTGATGTAATAATAGGTACTGTGAATGAGCACTGATATGAAATACTAAGCTTTTTTTTTTGTACACATTAGATGTGGAAATTCTTATCTGCTACTCCCCTGGGGGTATCTTACTCAAGTCAAAAAGCCATGCTCCAGACTACATTAATGGCTTATTTATCAGGAAGAGACAAACATGGATCTGCTGGAAAGCGATAGTTACTCTTACCCATGAGGTGTTAGAGAGTCAGCTAATGGGAAGTTATTTGTTTGAATTGACTGCTCCATCTCCCAAGGGAAATCTCATTCAACACCACTAACATGGTCACTCTGGATAATACTAAAGTACTATCAGTCCAACATAGGAAACCAGAGGTTAGAATTACCATCCACATATGTTCAGTTTGGAGTAAGGAAATGGAGCCTACTTGTAATTCGAGATTATTTCAAAACTTGATGTCTTACTTGGACTGAATAAGAAGCCATGGAAGAAAAAAAAGATTTCATCTGAATTATCATATGCCAACTTTCAAATTTACCATGCCTTACACAAAATTAAATACAAAGGGCCTGTCAAAAACTTCAGTAGGCCCTGAAACCATCTATTGTGATTCTAGACATAATAAAGTTTATCTAAATGCCTCATTAATCTCTCATTTATATAACACAAATTTTATAAAACATTAAAAAATAACATTTTTTGAAGGGGAGGGAAGAGGTACCAGACTTATAATTCCATTAGTATAGGAAACTTAACACTGAAAATTTGAAGAGCCACCCTTTTGAAACTTACAATCTTAGAAAGATGCCTGGGAACATCATGAAGATAAGTGACTTGTCCTTGGCCTCCATACCCTAAGGCTTGTCCTCTATTCCTCATATTAACTCTTTCGAATAATACCCAAGATAATTGGAAGTGGAACAATGAACGCTTAATGGCCACTTCCATAATGGACTGATAAGAGCTGCTTTTTTTGTTTAGAATATTAACACCTTTTTTTATTTTTTCTTTTTGTCTATTTCTCACTCCTGTTCTACCTGTATCTGATTTCCTTGAGCAGTTCTTCATAGTGAGGAAAAAGTTGGAATAAAAAGGCCCCTCAACAGCTGAGGACATGGTAAAGCACGGGAGTTCGACAAAATATAAATCACATAATCGATACATGGAGAAATCAGTAGTGGCTAATAAGTAGAAACTTTGGTGCCATGTCAGGTCAGAGCATGGGGCAGCAGAGATCTCTTTCTAAAGCTATTTGGTCTAGCTCTCATTTTCCTTTCATGCTACTATGTTAGAAAAGTCATTGTAGCACAAAAAAATCAATAAAAATTCAATTCAGAATAATAGTCCTTTGCTGCTCAGCAACACCAGGGAGTTATCAGCTCATTCAATGTTATAGGAGTTAATGCAATGATATAAAAATAATTTACTCATTCAAACCAAATCAGCCAATGAAAAATTGTAGTCATTTTTTATAGTCAAAGTTAGAGTCATTTGTTAAGACTATGGGGAGATCACACAAGCTCCCATGAGTTGTTGAAACACATTGGCATTGAAATCATCAGTTGAATTTGTCCACTTCATTTTGGCCTCACAGACCAACAAAATTATATTTCCCTTAATGAAAAGAGATTTGCAGATTAGCTATCTCAGATCATCTTAAAGTAATATATAGAGGCCTTCAAAATATAGAAGAGATACATTTCAACAAAGATGGTGTCAATATTTACAAGTTGTAATGAATTGCTGAGTGGCAACTAGGTGGTAAAGTAGGTTGTAACAACCATGTTACTTGCAGCTTCTGTGGCTGTGTAAGACCAATAACAACAGTACACAGGACGGCTGCTAGCACAGGTTCTTTGATCCGCTTTTCTAAGGAAAGCAACTTTAAGGGGTTTACAATCTTACTTTAATTAAATATACATATATAATTCACTTAGTTCAGGGGATATAGTCAGTACCCTGAACTTCAGAGAATACACAAACAGAAATTATAAGCAGAAATTATATAAACAGAGCAAGTAAACACAAATCAACAGACAGGCTTCTAACTTTCTGACCATAGCAATACATACCCAATTACCAGAGAGAGAAGCACCAACATCTGGATTTTCAAAGCCAGGGATAGGGAGCTCCTTAACTACCACCCAGAGTCTCCACACTGAACATTCTTCCAATGAGTGAGCCCCCAAAGCAAATGCTAACCTCAGAGTATATACATACTTCTTCAGGGTCAGCCCACAGAAGGCATCAAAACCATGTGACTCAAACTCATATGACTTAGGCTTTCTTGTGACTAAGCAGGTCATCAAAAACTCTTGATTCAATCAAAGACTTGATTCAAACAAAGGCAAGGCTCAGTCAAAGGTACTTGATTACCTTAGTGCTGGGAAGCACTCCAAAACAAAAAACAGTGCTTGACATTACATAGGTAGAGGGCCATGCCTGGAGTCAGAAAGACTCATAACTTCATGAATTCAAATCTGGCTTTAGATACTCACTAGCTGTGTGACCCTGGGCAAGTCACTTAACCCTTTTTGCCTCAGTTTCCCCATATGTCAAATGAGCTGGAGAAGGAAATGGCAAACCCCTCCAATATCTTTGCCAAGAAAACCCCAAATGGGGTCATGAAGATTTGGACACAATTGAAATGACTGAACAACAATGAATTGCTGAGATACAACAACCACCTTGAGACAACAGGGTATCATAGAAAGAGCTGGTTTTGGGATTACATGACCTAAGTTCAATTTCTAGCTCTGCTACTATATGTGTGACCTTAGGCACAACTTCTTGGCCCTTTTCCTTATTTTTAAAATGAAGGAGTTAGATTATATGATGTGGTTGCAGCAATATCCTGGGGCTGCAGCCCATGTATGCTAAGCCAGTTGTTCCTTAAAAGATACTGAAAAAATTCTTGACACATAATTGGCCCAGGGCTTGAACCACTGACATCATTTTCTGGTATCCTAAGTAAAAAAACAAAAGAAAACAAAACCAAAACCAAAACCTAGCACAAGAGGAAGCAGACACCCTCCCCCTTCTACCTCTCCCCCCTCCCCTCCCCGCCCCCTACTTCTGATGATAGCCAACAAAGAGGCAGAGAAGCTGCACCTCACCAATGATATATCCCTACCAAATCATCTTTCCAGTGCAAAGGCCAAATTAACTTCTTTTTGTTAATTTGTATAAGGGGTCTCCAATTATTTCATTCTGTTCCTATCCTGACCACCAGACTGGCCAGAGTCAGATTGGGTCTACAAGAAACGAATTCAAAATTCTCTTCTAGTTCTAAATATATAATCTTGAGCCTCTATAACTGGCCTTTTGAATGCTCTAAGAAGGTAGTCATCAGACCTTGCTGAAGCAAGATGTGCGTAAAAGTCTTACTTTTTCAGGCAGACCTTGTTCGGTTTGAAGGTCCTCTTCTCTCTTGGTCATAGGCATGCATAGAGATGGAGGGACAAGAACATCTGGCCCATGTCTATGGAGGCTCTACTGTATTGTGTCAGCTTTGACTTACAGTTCCATCTCAGTCTTTGGCTTTCAGATACTCCCAGGCTTTGCCCTGGATCTTTTGCTCATGGCAATAAGCACTCTCTCTCCTCAACTACTTGATGCCTACAAGTTGAGAGTGATAGTTAATTGTAAAGGAAAATTTCATACATAGAACCCCTAATTTCCCTATACTTTACAAATGTCTTCTTATTTCTAGGATTCCCTAATATCACTGACATCTCTTCCATAGCCACTGCCAGGCCATTAATTCAGTAGCAATGTTGGACTGAGAGTCATTGCATTCATGAAGGTAATAGCTAGGGTACCAGCAGCAACAGTGGTATGAAGGAACAGCATCAGGGATCCAAAATTCCTGAAGGGTTAAATACATTAATTTCTAGAAATACATGCTCAGAAAAAGGGAGGAAAAGTTGTCTCACACTATCTTGTATGTATTTATCGTTTTCTAGTCATGTTCAGTTGTGTCTGACTCTTTGTGACCCCATTTGGGATTTTCTTGGCAAGGATGCTGGAGTGGTTTGCTATTTCCTTCTCTAGCTCATTTTACAGATGAGGAAACTAAGGCAACTAGAGTTAAGTGATTTGCTAGGGGTCACACAGCTAGTAAGTGTCTGAGGATGGATTTGAACTCAGGTCTCCAGATCCAGCACCTTTCCACTATGCCACCTAGCTATTACCCCTCGCATATATTTAACACTTAACATATATATATATATATATATATATATATATATATATATATATATATATATATATCACTTTGCAAAACCTCAAAGTGTTATATAAATGTTGGCTATTATTTTTACTAAAATGTCTTCATCTTCAAATATCTGAAGCACTGTAATATGAAAATTAGATTAGCATTAATTCATGAGATTTTGAAAAGATGTTGAAAGGAAGACCTTGAGTCAAATGATTAATGGGTCAAGATTGTAGGGCGGTAGAGTTTTATTTTATATAAGGAAGGACATTCGGGAGATTTGAGCTGACTAAAAATGGAAAGGGATGCTTTCCTGTAACTGGAGGTCTTTAAATAGAGACTAGTTGATCGACTCACCTCCCTTTCAAGGCTATTTCAAGAGGCATTGGACTATTGGGTAGAGGGTTATTATAGATTACGCTCACAGTCCCTTTAATTTTAGTTTTTATTTCTATTTGTTAATTTAGTGTAATACACACATATACCCACATATGTATGTGTGTATCCATGTATGTATGTATATGAGTTCTTCACTAAGTCCTACTCTTATGTCTCTCTGGTGCACAGAGATAGTGCTGGATTCCCAGAGACTATCAATATAGCCCAAGCTTAGGGGGTTTTAGAATCCTAGAAAGGTTTTAAATACAGGCCCAGCAGTGCGATATAATCTAAGGACCTATGCAGCTTTATGTGGAGTAGCTCAGATCAAGGTAGTTAACCAGCAGGTGGCTAATTTTTCACCTCAGTAACTTCTGAAGCTATGTACTAAGGTGGGTGGTTGTGGTAGTAGGGGGAGAATTGCAATCTACGTCAATGGAAGAATCATCCACATAAGTGAAATTACATATCTTCTGAAGTAGTGAAGCATATGGAAATATTTTCCAGGTAATAAATTCTCCAAAAAGGTGCTTTTAAAAAATATTGAGTTTCCATATACCGAAGTACTCAAAATTTCAGCAAAACAACAGATCTCAAAAAAGACCATAACATGGCATGGCAATTTATTTGGGAAACTCTCATCCTCTTTTGCATAATTCATTCTATAAATTAAAAAACAAATCAAAAAACACGTAGTCTGCAACTTTACACTCTGATTCCATCCCTTTCCCTATTTGGTTGTCTACGTCTTCCCTCACCATCACCTATCCTCCAAAAGCAGATACTCTACTCCTTGGTGAAGTTCTATTGTTCTGGTCATTTTCTTACTAAGTTTTTGTTTTGTTCTTTTAGGCTTATGGTGCATAAATAATAAACTCATCACAAATGAAAGCATGGTCCATGCAAGAAGTATCAGACATTTCCCTTTTCAATGAGTGCTTATGTCATGTCTGAAATAAGTGACACAGCATGGCACAGTTGAATCAGTGTTAGGATATGAGCTGGGGACTCCTGCCTCTGATATTTACTAGCTATGTGACCAACCATGGGAAAGTTAGCCAATCTGTCTAAGCTTAAGATCCTCATCTATAATTGGGTTAACAAATATAGATATTACCAACTTCACACAGTGGTTTGGAGGGCTGAAGGAAAGAACACACACATATGAGCATGTATCTATATAAATGTATGTATGTATAAATACATGTATTTGCAAATTTTAAAGTGCTAAATACATACCTATTATGTGTAATATGGCATATGGCACCTAGCTATGTAACAACAATGTTGCTAGCAGCTGTTGTGGGGGTGAAAAACTGATAACACTAGCATACAGGAAGGCTGCTAGCACAGATTCTTTGATCTGCTTTTTTAAGGAAAGTAACTTAAAGGGGTTAACAATCTCAGTTTAACTAAACATACATATATCATTCAAATATTTAAGGAAAAAAGTCAGTACCCTGAACTTCAGAGCAAATACAAACAGAAATTACAAGCACATTATATAAACAGAGCAAACAGCACATCAACAGACAGGCCTCTATCTGTCTGACCAAAGAGTTACATAATTACCAGAGAGAAAGGCACCAACATCTGGGTTTTCAAAACCAGGGGTGCTCCTTAACAGTGGCTACCCAGAATCTCCTCTGGTCAAATCACACTATACTCTTCCAGTGAGTGAGAGCCCCAAAACAAAACACCAACAATATCAGATCTTATATACCCTGTTTAGGGCCCTGAGGCCTTCATGCCCACACTGGCTTAACTAGCAAAAGGGTGTGGGCCAGGGCCTCACACCTAGTTAGTGAGAGGGTGTGGGCCTGCCTCTAATCAGGTCTCCCTTTGTTGGCCCCACCTGAGGCCTATTCAATGGGCCTGAAATATCTTTCACTACAAGTGAAATCTATAAGATTGGCCTTAAGAGGTGGTACAAGGTATAGAGAACTAACTTGCATGCATTGAATATTTACTAGTTGTCTGACCTTGCAAAGTAACTTCTCCTTTCTCAGCCTCTGTTTCCTCATCTGTAAAATGGGGATAAAAGTAGCACCTGCCTCACAGAGTGGTTGTGATAATCAAATGATATAAAGGGAACAGCTAAGTGGTACATTGGAGTGACAGGCCTGGAGTCAGGAAGACTCATCTTTTTGAGTTCAAATCCGGCCTCAGACACCTACTGGCTGTGTGGGCAAGTCACTTAACCCTGTTTGTCTCAGTTTCCTCATGTGTAAAATGAGCCAGAGAAATGGCAAACTATTTCAGTATCTTTGCCAAAAAAAAAAATCCCAAATGGGGTCACAAAGAATCAGATATGACTAAAAACAAGTGAATGACAACAACAAATGTAAAAGGCTTTGCAAATCTTAAGCATGCTATACCAGCATGATGTAGTAGTAGCAAGAGCATAAGTCTCACAACCAGGATGCTAGAGTTTAAGTCTTGGCTTTCATAATTATTAGCTATGTAACCTTCATCGGGTTACTTTATTTGTCCAAGGATCAGTTTCCTCATCTATAAAATGGAAATGGTACCTATGATGCTCATCTCATTGAGTTCTTGTGAATAAATTACATTATAAACTTTAGAGTATAAGAACCATGTGAGCCTCATTATTATCCTGTTGCCATTTCTGAGGGTGAGCCAATAAAGACAAAGAAAGTAAAAGAGAACATTAAGATTTTTTTTTTATCATCTCAGGCTTTAGTTTTTGCCTGACCAGCTCTCTAATGTCATGACCACTGATCCATGGTGCTTCCTTGTCCTAGCATCTTCAACCAGGCAGTCCATAACTCACCATGGTTCATAATGTCCGTGAGCATGTGGAGGCCAAAAGAAGCTATCTGCAGAAGTGAACTATTTCAGGCTTCTGGGCTTCCCTTCCTATAACACAGAAAAGCTTCTGGATTAATAACAAGGCTATGATCGAGGCAAGATGGTCTTGAGTATCACTTTTTCACCACATTCCTGGCATTTTCACATGATTGTGGGGGGTAACAATACACTTAAA
Source organism: Trichosurus vulpecula (assembly GCF_011100635.1). Taxonomy (NCBI): domain Eukaryota; kingdom Metazoa; phylum Chordata; class Mammalia; order Diprotodontia; family Phalangeridae; genus Trichosurus; species Trichosurus vulpecula. Next base: position 309,436,522 of record NC_050575.1, read on the forward strand.
TCAGTTATAAACAATGATAGAGATTTTAAGAAAATGTTAGCTTGGGGAAACCCTTTCCTTTTTCCTCCATACTGTGTGTGAAAAGCCCTCTATAGGTAATCAGAGCAAAAGAAACCTGCAAAACATTTTACAAAAAGAATGACCTAAAAATGACCTTAGGTTTTTAGTACTAGTTGTCTCATTAGGATTCAGGGCCACTCTTGAAGAGGGAAAGGGAAGGAAAAAAAAGAAGAGCTTAAAAAGGAAAAGCCAACACAGCAGCAAGAAGAAATAAAATGGATTTTTTTAAAGCAACACTTAGCTTTCCATTTCTCACCATCTCCTGGATCGCCTTCTAAGCCAGTGAGGCCAGTAGAACAATGTGGTAAGAAAAGGACTCTGTGAACATGTAAATTGACAAAGACCGCTGAAAATTCTGGCTTCTTTAATCGCTGACTCCTACACCATAAAGGGACCAAAAAGCTGTAAAAGACATATTTAAACCATGCTTCTATCAGATAGGTGCATATACGCAATTATATATACATACATATATAACACACATGTATATATAGGTATACATATATACAATGCATGTGTATATGCAAACACATACATGCATCTTTGTGTGTTTATTTGTGTGTGTGTAGCATAGCCACATGCCTAGTGAATCCTGCTTTTGTTTGAGTAGTTCCAATGATGACTAGCTCATTACCTCAGCCAAATCGGACCTTTCTTTGGCAGTTTTGGCTATTAGATAGTGATAGAAACCAACACTGAGTTGAAATTTCCCTTTGTGTTAGAAAGTGATGTTGAGTTTGAATTTCCCTATGCAATTGCCACATATTTGTCTTAGTTTTGTCCTTTATGACAAGAGAATATAAGCTCCTTGAGGGCAGGGACCATTTTCACATTGTGTTTGTGACCCTGTGTCAGAAGTAACAATGCCTTATACTTGAAAATGGAGACACTTTCCCCCAATCTACTCATCTCTGATGTTATGAAAGTAGGTTACCTTAGGACTGTTTGTAGAAAATTCTGGGAAGAAGAAGAAGGTGGGTCAAGAAGCCAAAAGTTCATAGTTCATCCTTCATCTTGACACCATAATGACTTTCCAGAGACCAGAACTTGTGTTGCTCTGCTTTACCTTATAAAGACTTGGAGGGCTGCTGCTCAGAGCTGCCATTATATCCACTATTTGAACATTAGGTGAGGTAGTTACCACACAGAGATCACTGTAGAGAGATGATTGGTGAGAGCCTTGTGCATTCCTCTTGCCTCTGGGGTTGTCAAGGATGCTACCTACCCTAGTGACTGAGCAACTCTTTGCCCTTCCCATGAGAGGGTGAAGAGACTAAACAGGAAAAGCCATTCCTGCTTCCACAGTCAGAAGCATATGGCATTGCTCACAGTCATTTCCTATGAATTGTGTCTGTCTGGTTGTCCTTTAACACCCCTGCCTTTTCTGAAGATGTTTACTCCTATACATGTATACTCATTTATGTATTGTTTCATGTTTGATATTATTCATGGCAATAGGGGTTTAGCAAATGAGCTCTGGGAAAAGAGAGAATACCTTCTTTCTCTAGTGCAAAGGCTGAGGAAGCAGCAAAGTACTAATTATCAATCAAGAAACATGTATTAAGTGCCTACTCTTTGTCCCAGACACTGTGCTAAGCTCTGGGGATACCAAAAAAAAAGGCAAAAGAAAGTAACTACCCTCAAGGAGCTTGCATTCTAATGGGAGAGACAAAACAAATATACATATATGTATATATACACATACATAGGATAAAAAGGAAATAATTAATCAATAAAGATTTATTAAGCACCTATTATGTGTCAGGCACTAATTGAAGAGACAACAAATCAACACACATATGTGAATAAGCTATATACATGATAAATAGGAAATAATTAACAGAGGAAAGGCATTAAAATTAAGAGGGACTGGAAAAGGTTTACTGTAGAAGATAGGGGTGAAATTCCAAACCGGATGGGGCTAATCTGCTATAATATTCCTTACCTGGCTGAGGGTGATAAACAGAAGTTTTATATAGAGAGGCATTCCCAGCTAAAGTGAATCTAAGAAAGACCTTTCCCCCCCTATTTTGTGAGCCTTCCAGGGACAAAAATGGGGAGAGTGATGTCTTTCTATAATCCTTTACTGCTACACATCTGAGTTTGTCTCCTATACCTACCTTACCTTTAAGCAGAAATTTACTGGTGAATAAATGTATCTATGGAGTGAGAGATTCCTTAGTTCCCTTACTTTGCACCTATATCCATGACAAGTATGACAGGTAGAGGCAATCTTCCTTGGAGACTTCTACTATTATTATTTTTTCGCAGATGGAAGTATTATTCTCCTATATGAACTGCCTTCTCCCCAATTCATATTACATTAATTTGTATTTCCAGCTGTTAGTTCAGGACCTGGCATATAACAGAGTGCCAGGGCTGGAGTCAGGAAGACTCATCTTTCTGAGCTCAAATCTGGCCTCAGATACTTACTAGCTATGTGACTTTGGGCAAGTCACTTAACCATAGATGCTCCAAACAATCAGACTCGACCGAAAAATGACTGAACAACAAATAAGTATTGACTGGAACCATTCATTTCAGAAATGAAAAAAACAACCCACAAAACCAAAATAATCCCTGCCTTCATGAAGGTTAACTTATATTAAAGAAAAAACAAGATGTACTTTTTTGGAGGAGACCACTTTCAACTGGAGATTTGGGTATCAGGACAGACTTCCTGTTGAAGTTGGCTGTAGAGCTGAGCTTTAAAGGAAATGAAGGGATTATATAAAGCAGAGATGAGGAGGGAGTACATTCCAGGCAAGGGTAATTGCTTGTGCAAAGGCCCAGAGGTGGGGCCAATTATATGTAAATACAGATATATCTTCTAAGGGGCAGGCCTCCAAATAATTTAAGGCAACTATCCTGTCTCCACTTTGCCTTTTCTTCTCCAGGCTGAAGACACCTAGTTTCTTCAAATGACCCTCATGTGGCATAATTTTCATCCTTAATATCCTAATCATCTTGGGCAAGTTTTGAAAATTTCATTCCTTACTATGGCTGATATAGACTTTAGGCCTTTATTATAACACATGGGACCTGACATCACAATGTGCATATTCACACACTATGATGAGCAGAATGCTCTAACATTAAATTATGCCAATTTCTCCCTCTTCACAACAGCATGGACTGAACAGTTGGGAGCTACATACTTGGTCTGTCCTTAGTCACAGAATTTCAGAGTCTGAACAAATCTCAGAAACTATTGATCGAATCCCCTTTTGCCCAAGAATCCTTTCTACAAAATTCCTGACTAGTGGTCATCCTGTCTGTATTTCTAGAAGATTTCTAGTGATAAGGAACTCACTACCTCCTGAAGTAGTCCAATAGGACAGTCTCTGACATTTCCCATTGTTTCAACCATTTGTCATCCGGTCTCTGTCCTTCATTTCAATTAAATTCAACTCAGTTCAACTTATTTCAACTCAACTCAAAAATATTTTTTTGAACATTGGCAGAACAGAACAGTGGTTCCCATTACGTTTTGCAACCTTCTCTTGTAGTAAAAGGAGTGTATCTATTTAGAAATATGAGGATCAATCTGCGTGGTTACTTCCCAAGTGAACAAAAGTTGTACAGAAGCACGCAGGTGGAATTTGTAGGCTAGTATGTGTTCCATGATATGTTAGTGTAAGGAACAATTTGTTCCACCCTCTTCTTGTCCTTTCCCTTACTAAGCTCCAGCTTGTAAGGAGCAGCTGGACAGGGCAGGGAGGACAATGATAACCCTGCCTTAGGCAACATATTTACTGGGACTTGTCCTTTTGATCTATGGCTTGACTGTGAAGCCAGATGCTAAGTCAGCCACATGACTCCACTATGAAGCATTACCTGCAAAATGTCCTTTCCAGAAGATGCACCCTGCATGCGGAAGGACATTGTGCAGATGGAGGTTCATAAAGGCAGCTCAATGGTAAAATTTCCTTTGTACTCCTCATTTGGCTGTCTTCTTCTTTAAGCTTTCAAGGGAGCTATAAACCTGTTTTCTTGGGAAGGGACAGGAAAATGTATTCTCTAGTGCTTTACTGTATTCTTACTTGCATGCTTTAATGAATTAGAATCCATTGGACTAGAGACAGACTACTTACCCAAAGAGACCCAGGACAACCCTGGTCCACCAAGAGCTTACCTCCAAGTGATAGAAGGTAGAACCCACATATCAGCACAGGAGTCCTCCCTTTAAAGGCCTCAGCCTGCCAGTTATGCACCCAGATCCCACCAGGAGCTCTGTTTCCCAGGGCCCATGGTCTTAGGTCCCTCTAATCTCTGTCTGCTGTAAAGATATGACTGTAAAAACCACCTCTTTGATAAGTAGGGAATCGATGATTACAATCCTTCAGATAAGACAGAGGACCACCAGGTCTCACAATATTCCCTACCACAGGCCCCTAAGGACCACTAAGTCTCATCATTTGCTCTGCTGCTGTATTCTCTAGCATCCTAGCATTGACATGTGCTATACAATTCAACCCTAAGGATTTATGGGCTCTGCCTTCCAACCTGCCCTAGGACTCTAAAGACCACAGGGATTTCCCATCCATCTTGCTACTGAACTCACCTTTTTGTGTTATTGCCCCCAAATAAAATGTGAGCCTTTAGAGAATAAAAACTGTCTCACTTTCATAATTGTATCCCTGGTGCTTAGCATAGTACTTATCACACAATAAGCACTTTAAAAAATGCTTTTCAATTCTATTTCATCCTACTCCATTTTAATGATATGAGTTAAAGGTTAAAGAATAAAATTAAAGAGTTTTTTCAGTTTCTACAATTGTAGATCACAGGACCTCAACAAGTTTTTTTTTGATCTGCAAAACTTGTTAATTTCTGCCCCCTTCCTGTTCCCCCAACACCACACACACACACACACACACACACACACACACACACACTCCAAAACACAAATCTTCCATAGACTATCTAATAAAAAAGAGACCTTATTCTGGTTCTTTTATTATCCATCTACCGGTCAACAAGAATTTTTTTTCTTTTCTTTCTCTCTTTTTTTAGTTTTAAGACTTGGTCTCCATGTCTTGACCAGGTTGGAGGTGTAGCTGCCCCATACAGGCCTGATGCCATTGCTGATCAGCATGGAGGTTTTCACCTGCTCTTTTACCAACCTGGACAGATTTGTCGCATTTTAGGCACCCTAGTGGCATCTGGTTCTCTGGGGCTCACCATATTTGTACCACACCTAGTGTGAATACCTGGTTGGCTTTATCCTACTATAGTTCCAAACTCCTGAACTCAAGTGAACCACTAGCCTCAGTCTCCCCAGAAATAGGGATTACATTCATGTACCAACCTGCTCAGACGCAATAATAATTTCCTTAAGTGTGTACTATATGTATGTACCATGCTAAATGCTGGGACATAAACAGAGGTTAAAAAAGTTTCAGCCTTCGAAGAACTCACATTCTACTGAGAGAGGTAACATTTAAATAACTAGGCATATATAAAATGGGCAGAGTATTAGGCTTGAAGTCAGGAAGACTCATCTTCCCAAGTTCAGATTTGGCCTCAGACACAGCTCTGTGACCGTGGGCAAGTCACTTAATCCTGTTGGCCTCAGTTTATTCATTTGCAAAATGAGCTGGAGAAGGAAATGGCAAACTATTCCAGTATCTTTATCGAGAAAACCCCAAGTATGGTCACAAAGAGATAGACATGACTGAAATGACTTAACAATATATATGTATATATTTATATAACAATAATTATATGAAATATATTTACAACAAATATATGAAATAGACACAGAATAAATGGAAGGCAAGGCACTGAAGTTGGACTATAGGGTAAAGGCCTCTTACAAAAGTGAGATCTGAGCTGAGTTTTGAAGGAAGCTGAGAGCTGTCAAAGGGAGGAGGGAGAGCACTCCAGGCATGGGGGACAGCCTGTGGAAATGCACAGAGAGGAGATGGAGATGGAAAGTCATGTAGGAGGAACATCAAGTAGTTTAGTTTTGCTGGATTGTTGAGTATATGGAGTATAAGAAGACTGAAAATGCAGGAAGGGCACAGATTATGGAAAGCTTTTTAAATACCAGTGGACTTTTTATTTGATTCCTGAGATAATAGGGAGCTACTGGACTTTACTCAGTTGGTGGGGGAAAAAAAAGAGGTTATAGCTGTGCTTTAGGAAAATCATTTAGGCAGCTGAGTGAAGGGTGGATTATAACAGAGAGAGACTTAAGGCAAACAGACTAATTATAAGACTATTTCAATAATCCAATAGACAATATAAGGCTATTCACTAGTTCTATAGAGAGATGATAAGACCCTGAATTAGTTAGGGTACCATATATGAGAGATGTTCTGAGACTATCTGATTAATACTCATTCTCATAGTATGACTGGCCCACTTCCTTTCTATACATATAAGTCTTTGATAATATCTATTAAGCCTCTTTCTGTACACCAAGTCATCTTTGCTTACATATGGCAGCCTGCATACACCCACCATACATCTTTACATTTAAGTTGCGTTTATTTATAATTTTACTTTGTCTGAGAATGTGGTCTTCCATGATTCATAGCCATAAAACCATAAAAACCACAAAACATATTCTCACTGAAAGAATATTGATGTTAGGTTTTATTCCCCCCAACAGTTGGCAATCTGGGATCATTGAAAACACTGTTCTATTTTCCAAATACAATCATGCCCAATCTCTTCTTCTTACTTGCTTCCAGCATCACATACCATCAGGTATTTTTGTTGCTGGCTGATGAAGGTAGGGAAGGAATTTCACAAACCAAAATGAGACTTGAACTGTATCTTTTCCCCCCTTTCCTCTGGTTTTTAGCATAATTTCACGGGTTATTTTAGGGCTGTCTGAAGCATGCAGCATATTTGAATTCCATAAAGTGAGACTCTTTCATGCTTCTACTCAGGATTTATCACATTTCAGGGGCTTTTTACAAAACTGTTTTCCTTCCACGTGCTATGTTACAGGTAGAGAATGTCAGCTGTGTGACTATGTTCCTTAGTTTCCCCATAATGGATGAGCAGAAAAAAGACTAGTGTCCACACAGAGTAGAACCACCTAAGGGTTAATGGAACAGACTCAATATTTTGCAGGCAGCTGAAGAAGCATCCAAGGGAGAATGTGAGGAGGGAAAGCTTGGGCAAAGTGGCCAAATGTTCACACACAGAAATAAACAACCACGAATAATTGAATATTTCAACTCTTGACAACCGTCCAGCAGCAGAAGTAACAGATGCAGCAGTGTGCTTGTCTAACTTTGGCTTGATTGAACCAAACAGACTTGTGAGGTCCTGTGGGAGTAATTCCCTGCAGAGTGGTTTGTGCCAACTTTGTGAGGGTTTTTTTAGACTAATTCAATTTATTTATTTATTTATTTATTTCTACCTTAAAACAAATACATAACCCACTCACATTTTTTTTTGCACTGTTGTCTCCAGTATTGTATTTCCCAGCTCCTGGCAGTTGGCCAAAGAGTCAACGTTTCCCTGATGCGATGTGTAACTATGATAGCGTAATGAAAACTCAAGGTGACAGAACACTTTGGCTCGTAAGGTAAAACCTCTATTGGCTGCTGGTCACTCAGGTGGTGATTGGTGCGTGACTGCATAATAGATGTGCTATCACTTTACCATGAGAGGAGCAGTAATTTACACAGAGATTACTTAGGGAAACAGCCATTATTTTTCTGATGGTAAAACAAAATAAAATAGGATCAGTGGATGGAATTTGTAGAGTTAAATATAGTCAATTTAAAGAAGAACTTCCTACCAATTAGAGCCAATTAGAGTTAAGTATAGACTCCCTTGGGAGGTTTTCTTTAACTGGAGTTCTTCAAGCAAAGGTGGGATGCATCTTTTGGGATATTGTAGAGGGGATTCTTTAAGGCACAACTGAGCCTGAATAGTCATTGAAGTCCATTTCAACCTTGCTATATGATTCTGTAACTTTCCGCTGTGTTGTGTTTCTTATATTCTCATTTTCCTTTAATGTGACGATGATGATGGTAGTACTTCCTTAATGCTTTCAGGTTTGTAAAGTTCTTCACAAATATTCTCATAACAACCCATGGACCATTTTACAAATGGTCAAACTGAGGCAAACAGAGGTTAAGTGACTTGCTCAGGGTCCCACAGCCTGCAAATGTCTAAGGCTAGATTTGAATGGAGGTCTTCATGACTTCAGGTCTGATACTTTATGCACTATTCCAACCAGCTGCCGGAATAAGAAAAATGAAGACTAACTTAGCTTGGTTTAAAAACAAATGTCTTAAATAAGGAGTCAAAAGATTAGAATTCCAATTATGACTTTGCTCTAATTAGCTGTGTGAACTTGGGTAAGTCATTTAACTCTCAATTTTTAAGTTCTGTTATTTTAAAATATAGTTCCACTGAGGCATCAACTAAGCTTCTATTACTCCAAGGAGAGCTATGATAGCTAAAAATGACTGGCCTTTCGGAAAATGGGCTTTTTTCTTGTAATGTTATGGCTGAGAATAAGCCCTCATATTTTTCTAGAGAAGTCTTTTAGGAAAGAGCTATATAAGGTGCCTCAAACGTCTTAGTGAAGTTTTGAGCTATTAAAGTTCAAATCTCTACTGAGACTTTTGGGATACCTTATATAAAGGCACAGAATTGCAGGTGAAAATACCACACTCTTAGACAACCTATGTTAGCATCCAACCTTTGCTCAAAGCCTGTTAACTGTCAACCTGGGCAAACCACTTCATTTCTCTGGGCCTCTTTTGCCTCATCTGTAAAATTAATGGACTAAAGGATCTCTAAGGTCCCTTCTTCCTCTAAATCTTATTATACTTGTCTTACAAAGTCATAATAAGCAACATTATATTCATTGGTTTGAACAGATCCAAAGGACCCAGGTGAGCCTTTCGATTACTAGATGAACAGCAAAGAAATAGAGTGGATTTTCTAGGTCAGGGCAAATGAACATCATTACCAAATTTTAATACCAGAAAATATTGAGCCAGAAATTACCGAAAAAAGCACCTTAATGATTATTTAATCTAACTCCTTCTTGGTAGAGATGAAAAAAAAATCGAGACCAAGAAGGGTTATGCACCTTAACCATAAAGGTAATAAAAAACAGAATCAGGGCCATTTTTTCTAACTCCATCAGATTAGAGCTAGGTAAATTCAGGCCCAAAGAGGTTAACATTCCTCTTATTTTTAGATAATAAAACTTTATTTCGGTAAGTACTGAGAAACTTAAAAAATGACTACAGGGAGGAAGCATCACATGTATATCAAATGAATAGTACAATTAATTAGGTGGTTCTAACCACCCATCCCCTACCTCTAACTCCTCCCCACTGCCACAGTGCCCTACCTACTATGATATCTGGGTCCCATCATCCGATATTAGACAGTAAGAGTAAAAGGCATATTTTAAGAGGAAAATTTCACTTCTTGAGAAATGTAAATGTCTCTTCAAACAGCAACTCAGTTCTCCTCATAATCCCTGTACTATTGACATATGCTAGGAACAGTCTCCATGAGTTCTCAAATAAATCCCTCTTGCCCTATATTTTTTATGGCACTCTCACAAGAAGTCATTTGAATAAGACTGCAATAACTGACACTGTCCTTGGTGTCTCGATTACTTACTAGAAAGCTTCTATGCATTTTATTGTGACTTCCCCTAGAGAGAAACCACTTACAGAGAGAAATGAGCGGTTTTCTTTTGTTTTATTTTTAAAGAAGAGAAAATACTCTGTGTCATCACAACCAGGAAAGCAGGGCAATTTTTCTGTGAAACATAAAGGCATCAGCTGTTGTTAAAAACCTTGATGTAGACACCAATATCTCCACCCCAATCTGAGGTTGCCCGGTGGTCATACTATATAAACCATACCAGTCCAGGATTTTGGAGCTGTGTTTGGAAGATTCCCTTTCTATTTTAAATCTATTGGGTTGTCAGGAGGGAGAACAAGAAAGCCAGGCAAGATTCATATAGAGGAAGACTATGGCTCTGGGGATTCGGACTACCTGGGCAGCTTTTCCTCAGAGTTTTTGTTTGGGATTCTCTGATTATCATGATTGTCCCTAGGAAGAGTCTTAGGCAGTGGGCTGTACCATAAACTGTGTGAGATATTAGGTATAGCATACAGCTAAGGATTGTTCAGTAATGATTTGTATCAGGTCTGCTATGGCTATGTTCTTCACAATACTGTCTGAGCTTTTCCTTAGTCTTTTATGTGGGCCTGTGTCACAGGTCATAGGATCCTGAAATAGAACATCATGAAGAAATCTTGAGCAACCTGGGAAGGTTTTTCTATTTCCTTGTTTTTTCTTAGACCAAGCTAATGCACATTTAAAACCAACTTCTATGTTTTAACATTCATAGAGGATATTTAACAGTGGGACACAAAGATTTCTTAGTGTCTTCTTATTTTTGCAGATTTTCATAGGCATTACAGGGGAACAAACAACAACATTGCTTGTGCTTTCCCATAAATGACTCCTAACTGCTGCCTTTGGGTGCAATACACAGCAACCCATTCTGAAAGATTTTTCTCTTGCATGAATAGTTGTTACCTGGCATTGCTGTGACACCTGGGTGTTCACAATCCAAACAGAAACTCTTAGCTAAATAGACTTGCTGAATACTCTCCAGAGGAAATTATGAAACAGTTAAGAAGGAATTTAAGAGAAGTAAGTGAATTTAATAAAGATACAGGCAAGTCGATCTGTGTCTCATTGTCAGCATTTTATAACCCTGAAAAAAGGCATCTAGAATCACCAAAAAGCCTGCTTTTACTCTTGAAATATGGTAAAATATTTCATAACTTCAAGGATATTTGATGTTTCTGATGTAGGCCACTCTCTCCATCAATGCAGATCACAGCCAATCTATGAACTGGTAGGTGGTCTTTCAGAATTGCCATGGCTGAAAAACTCACCACTCTATGGCTAAGCTGGGGATAAACCCCTTTGAACATAGAGAGGATGATCCTAGAATGGCAGGAAAACTATTTGTTGCCAGGTCTATATTGGAAACTTTTTCAGCTTTTTAGGACCTACAGAACTTGTGACCTTTTAGCAGAACCCTTGAAAGGCTAGGGCTACCTCTAATTCTCCGTGAGGCATCAGAGGAGGACGGTAGCAAAAAAGCACACAGATACAAAAAAGATCTGAAAATGCATCAAAGTAGGGAATTCCCTGTGTGAGAACTCCCTCCAACACAGAATAAAACCATTTATAACTTAGTAGACAATTCCTAGGAAGTATCTTGAGAAATACAGAGGTTAAATGAGTTGACCTGGGTCATACCGCTAGTGATCATCAGAGGTAAGATTTTAATCCAGGTCTTCTTGACCATAAGCCTGGTACAAAGATAATCATAGAATTTGAAATTTGGAAGGGAACTCAGCAGGCATCTTGTTCAATCCCTACATGTAAAGAATTCCCATAACATTGACTCTGTGCACAAAATATTCCTTTGAGAGTAGGGGAGACAAAAAGACAAATGACAAATCTACTTACAGGCTATGCGGACTGATGCCTTTCGGCTCTTAGAGGTTCCTAGATGACTCCATGCTACACACTGACACCAATAGTCTTCAGGTCCATGAAAATCCTCCACTTGCTGCCTGGTGACATTGATGAACACTTCTCGGACCTTCAGACCTGACGGAGGAAGATAGAGGGAATCGTCTGATATGGATATCTTACTCCAGCAGAAACTTAAGGTGAGCCAACCCATTTCTTTTTTAATTAAACAATTCTGTTTTTAATCAAAGCAAAGCTTTAATTACTTTGACAATAATATATTACTGCTAATTAAATTCTAACAGCTGAGTAGGCCAGAACATACACACACACACATATAAAGAATTATCAACCAATGGGGACTTTGGTAAGGTTTCAAAGGTGTCTCGGAAACTTGACTTTGTCTGTGGGCACATTTATACACATATTCCCAAAATGCTGTGACAAACATAACATTTGAGGTTACCTCCATATATGGATACAGTGCCAGTATCTAAGCAGCCACTGTAAGATTTTGGTCCCAGAAGTTCATAGGATCAAAACTTTAGAATAAGGAACTTTAAAATCTACCTAACCCCTTTAAATGATGGGTAACTAAAGGTTAACTGATCTGCTCAGGGTCACACCGATATTCAGTGTCAGAGCCAATATTCAAATCCAAAGTCACTGACTCCAAATGAATTCAGTGTTAGATCAACCCAGAAGAAACATATACCATAATCCTACAGCATCAGATCTCTGAAGAGACCTTGAATCTTTAGTTAGTATGGTCTAATGGCAAAAACACAGGACTTGGAGTTAAGAGATGCAAGATCAAGTTCCAACTCTGATACTTATTAGCTTCATGACTTTGGAAAAGTTATTTTATCTCTCTGAGTCTCAGTTTCCCTATCTGTAGAATGGGGATAATAATCCTTGCTTTACCTATTTGACATGGCTACTGTGGAGGAAAAAAAAGTGCTTTGTAAGTTTTGAGTCACTATACAAATGTGAACTATTATTAATCATTTAAACAACTATCTAACACAAAATATATACATATGCATGTATATATATATATATATATATATATATATACGATTTAGATTTAACAAGCATTTATTAAGCACCTCTTATTGTGATGCCATCTACCAGTTCATAGATTGGCTGTGATTTGCATTGATGAAGAGAGCGGCCTATGTCAGAAACATCAAAGATCCTTGAAGTTATGAAATATTTTGCCATATTTCAAGAGTAAAAGCAGGCTTTTTGGTGATTCTAGATGCCTTCTTTTCAGGGTCCTAAACTGCTAACAATGAGACACAGATTGACTTGCCTGTACCCTTATTAGATTCACTTACTTCTCTTGCAAATGTTATATCCCAAAGCGTTTCTGTTATAATAGAGGAGAGAAAACTATAACACACATAAAAGATCTGGGGATCAATTATGTACTAGATTGTATAGCACTGAGTCAAAAAAGGATTCCTGAGATGCTAGATAAATACAATACATTAATGTAAGCTGAATTAATCTAGGAACACTTTTTGGATAAGCTAGGACTTAAATTCATCCTTGAATGGCAGGGAAGATTTCAATAGGTTTTATACACACACAGACATATATATATATATATATATATATATATATATATACATATTCATATATAATTTATATATACACGTATGTATATGTATATATGAAAGGAAACTGATAATGAAGATAAAAGAATCTTTGCACAATTATCTCTGGTTAAAGTCTGATGACTAACACATATGGGGAATTAACATGTAAGACTATATCTACCATTAATAGACAAGTGGACAAAGACAGTTTATAAAAGGAGATATGCAAGCAATTGACAATTATATTAGATTCTTCCAAAACAACACCCCATTTAAGAACTTGGAATGTTTCCGCTAGCTGCTCTCCATTCCTGGAACATATTCTCTTCTTATCTCCACCTCCTACCTTCCTTAATTTCATTCAGGTCTTATATAAAGTTCCACCTTCTGCCTTTTCCAGTCCTTGTTCTTAGTGACCTTCCTCAGATACAATCCCCAATTTACTCTCACATTCAGTTTTGGATACTACTTGTATTTGTGTACAGTTCTGACTACATTTCAGGGAAGACACTGATAAGCTTGAGAGCATACAAAGGAGACAAACTAGATAGAAAAAAATCTTTAAGATCTTGTCAAACAAGGATTGAAGGGAATGTGAATGTTTATTTAGCCTGAAGAAGAAAAGCATTTTCCGATAGTATTTGAGCTAAGGGGTTGGAGGGTGAAGATTAGAATTGTTCTTTATCACCCCAGAAGGAAGAATGAGCAGCCATGGATAGACAATTCAAAGAGGCAAATTTAAGCTTGAAGTAAGGAAGAAGTGCCTAATAATTATAGCTATTCTAAAGTGGAATATTGGCTACCTCAGCAAGTTATGGTTCCTTCTATTGGATAGGTTATGGGTCTTCAAGTAAAGTATAGATAATGACTTATAAAGTATGCTATAGCAGAGATTCAGGTACAGATTAGGAAAGAAAAAAAGCCTCAAGGCCCCTGCTGATACTGAGACTCTGATCCAATGTTAAATATCATATATTGAATCCTACAGCATGTTCATTTGTGCTTTATAGACTGAACCTTGTCATATATAGAACCAAGACCATTTGGGATTCCAGAGTCTTTATTGAGTCTGCAGGCAAAATTGGCAATGCATTTCAAGGTAATGTTGATACTACATCAGAAAATATAATATTTGACCTGGGTCTTGAGGGGAGATTAGTATTTTAATTAGTGGAAATCATGGTAGGTAATTCTAGGCAGAGGGGATGGTTTGAGGGAAAGACACAAACCTTTGGAAAGCTTAGAAGATACAAAGGGAATGGCAAGTAGCCTGGTATGGTTTGAATATAGACTATGTAGAGTAGAAAAATGGAAGTTGTTAGGGTACCAAAAATAGGTGTCTACATTGTCCCATAATTTACTATAGAAAAAGAGACTAGGCATGAAAAAATTATGGGAAAACCATGCAAAAATGTAAAACACACAGCACAAAAAATGTCTTGACTCATTTTCTTGCAAAGAATGGGAATTTGGGAATTCAGTAGGGACAAAGCCCAGAATCATTTCCACTTTTATTGAATTGTTGAGTTTCCCTGAGTATCGAAGACTTTGACTAGGAGCAGCAAGAAAGCAACTATCTGTAGTTGCCTATAGTTGGAATAGGATCAGAAGGGTTATCCCCTCAAAATGAGAAACTTTGGTGGCAACAAAATAAGGCTTTTCTCAGAAAAAAAATCTTTGGTCTCCACCTATGAAAAAGGGGATAGAAGCATAAAAAGTTAGCTGTTGGCATTCCAAATAAATTTTAAGTTCTGGCAGTAAGTGTGTAAAGCTATGCAACTTGACAGTACAGAAAATGAAAAGAGAAAGAATTAATCGAGAGGATTTCAAATAAGATTCACCATATCCTTGCAACTGATCCATTATAAATATACTAAGTATTAACTCTGTGATGTATGCAAAAGAAGAAGGCATGATCCCTGATCTGCAGGAACTTACAATTTGGTTTAAGGATACATGACTTTCTCATATGAAGCAATAAGATATAAGGTATCACATAAGGAATAAAAATTCCATGGTACAGATAATAAATGCATCTGTTCAGAAGAGAAAAAAAACAGCATTGTAAGAAAAAACACAGAATTGGGAATTTATATTCTAATGGGAGACAACATGTATACGTATAAGAATATATAAAATATATACAAAATGCATTACAGATAGTGTTGGGAGTAAGGGCATTAACAGCCCGGAAGGCTGGAAAAAGCTTTATGTGGAAGAGGGCCTTGAACTGAGTCCTTAAGGAAACTAGGAAATCCAAGAGGCAGAAGGGAAGACTAAACACCCCAGATCTTTTTCATGTGAATTTGAAGCTAGCAGAATATCCCCTTCTCTGTACTTAGGCTGCTGATATTTTCAACTTAGGTAAAGGACTTCACAATAATTCCATTTAAATTTAATTTTGTTTTAGTTGAAACATTGTTCTCGTCTATCAGGATCTTTTTGAATTGAAATTATTATCATTATTATCATCATCAACCATAGCTATCATTTATATAGTGCCTACTGTGCGCCAGGCACTGTGCTAAGCACTTTACAAATATGTATTTTTAATACTTACAAAAATCCTTGTAAGGGAGAGAGGTGCTATTATCATCCCTATTTAATAGTTGAGGAAACTGAGGCAAACAGAGGTTGAGCGGCCCAAGAGTAATAATCTTAGTAACATCTAGTATTACCATGGTGCCTACTATATGCCATACACTATGCTAAACACTTTATAAATATTATTTGCAATTGATCTTCACAACAATACTGGGAGGTACGTGTTGTCATTATTCCCATTTTACATTTGAGGAAACTGATGTAGAGGTTACAAGATTTATTCAGAATCACCTAACTAGTCTCTGAGACAAGATTTGAACTCAAGTCTTCCTGACAACAATCCCAGCATTCTATCCACTGTGCCAACTAGCTGCCTTCTGTCATGTAGTATAATAGCTACTTTCCTCAGATGTCAGGCATCAATATAATTTCAGCATGCCTTCTGCGTCTTCGTACAAGTCATTCTTTAAAAAAAAATGTTGATGAGAATGAGGCAAAGGACAGTTATTAGTAACAACACTACACTGTTGACTACTCATGGGGTGTAATTAGTGAAGCCATTCAGGATCTACTTCATTAGACTATCACAAACCTGCCTTTCCAACTTGTCCATGAGGATATTGTGAAGCACTGTACCTTGTTCTTTGTGGAAATCTCAGGACTCTGTTTTTGCAGCTCTACTCATCTATTAGCCCTTTCAGAACAGGAAATGAGGTTAGGCTAGTTTGACTTGTTCTTGAACCCATGCTGGCAAGTAAGAATCAGCAATGCCCTTTCTAACTATGACTTTAATAATGCATTTCAGAATGTTTCAAGGAATCAAAGTCAAGCTCACCAGCCTCAAGTTTGAAGAAACTTAACCTTTTTGAAAATTGGGTTAACATTTTGTTTCTCTCCACATGAGCAACACCTCTTTTATTCTCAATCTTTTTTTTCAAAGATCACTCATCATAGCTCAGCAATGACATCTACAAGTGGTTAGGACCCTGTTATGTATTTCTTCTTGCCCTGGACACTCATCAACATGTGCTCTCTTGCTATTTCCTCCCTCTCTTTCAGAAATTTATCCCAGCTTCATCGTTTATGAAATAAGGGGACCGGTTCTGGCTCTGGTGGCATACATAGTACAATAGGAATGATGCAGAAATCACCATTGCCCATGCACAAGAATGACACACTGATTTGTGAAGCGCCCTTTATTTTTATAATACAATAGAGGGAATAGTCATAAGCAAAATGGACTCTTTTCTGTCCCAAACTGATCCTTTGTTTTTTTTTGTTCAGTTGTTTCAGTTGTGTTCAACTCTTTATGACATCCTTCTCCTACCCCCCTTTTTTGGGCAAAGATACTGGAGTGGTTTGCCATTTCCTTCTCCAGCTCATTTTACAGATTAGGAACTGAGGCAAACAGGGTTACTTTTGTAAAGAGTCACACAGCTAGTAAGTGTCTGAGGTCAGATATGAACTCAGGAAGTTGAGTCTTCCTGACTCCAGGCCCGGCACTCTATCCACTGTACTGCCTAGTTGTCCCAAATTAATCCTTTAGGGGAGACTAAAAGTGTTGAGGGGGGGAGACTAGAATCTAAGGGAGGTTCTTACAGTGCTTCTTAGAGAATGGCTGAACAAATTACAGTATATGAATATAATGAGATTACACCATGACATAAAAAAGTATAAAAGGCATTATTTCAGAGAATCCTGAGAGGTATGGACAGATGCAGAGGGAAGTAAGCAGAACAGGATAATGATTGGAAGACTATAAAGAAAAACACTGTTGAAAGACTTAAGAACTCTGATCCTTGCAATGACCAATCGCATCTCCAGAGAAGCCATGATGAAACATATTACCCACCTCCTGAGAGAGAAGACATGGGCGCAATATACAGAGCTATACATTTTTTGGACATGGCCACTGTGTTGATGAGTTTTATTTAACTATGCTGAATTGTTAAAAGGTTATTTTTCACACTCCCCTCCCCCTTCTCTTTTTGTTAGTTAATATTGGGGCAGGGACATAGTAATAGTAATCCAAGAAGGAAAAAAAAATTCGGGGGGTGCTTCGAGACATTTTTTTTAATGCTAGACAAAAACAGAAGACTGAAGGAAGCTCAGAAGAAAACATGACCAAGCATGAATATTTTTAAATTAACAAATATGTAGAATTTGTTTTACACACACACACACACACACACACACACACACGCACGCACACACACACACACATTAAACAAATGGTATGAAATGAAGATTCGCCATTGCGTATAAAGTTCTCTTTTTGTTTTGCTATGTTTATGGAAATATTTTTTGTGGGTGTTTAAATTCAAAATAATTTTAATATGAGGAGAGGGGAATAGACAAGCTAAAAGCCTACACAATTCCAGGATTGTCTGATTCTTTGAGGACATGGGTGAATGTTTGCTCTGCGTCTTTCAAGAGGTAAGATTTGGATTCATAAAGGGAAGAAGAGAGAATATACACAGTAGAAGAAACAATATGAAGAAAGAGTGGTAGGAACAAGAATGATTATTAGGACAGGTAGAAAGTCTGCTGGACTAGATTAATACTGGGAGATTGAATTGAATGGGGAAAGATGTGACAACTGAATTTTAAATCATACGTCTGAAACTTACTTAGTGGCGTGACAATATCAAGTGACCTAACTTCTTCATTTTTACTTTCCTCATCCATAAAACAGAAGAAGATAAAAATTAAGTACTTACTTTGTGCTAAGTATTTTGTTAAGTGCTGGGTATACAAATAGAAAAATCAGGAAGTCTATATTTAAGGAACTTACACTCTAACTGAAGACAACACATAAAAGAAATTTCAGTTGCAGGGCAGATGTTAACATCCTGGGGTCCTTAGCTTCTGTCTAAAGGTCAACTGACTATGCCATGTGAGCAATCAAACAGACCAAATAGGTTCTGGGCACCCCAAATAGGGTAGGAGATGAAGGAAGGAGCCGAGGAGGGAGGGTGACCCATTGGTAGCATGTCTTCCAATCAGAGGTAGTCCCAGATGGGTTCCAAGACAGCAGAGGGTTAGGTGGAAAGAATAGGGGAGACAGCAAAGAAGCAATGGTGCTGCTGGTGTTGACATAGAATTCCTACCTCACAGGCTTGTTATCAGGTTTAAATAGAATAATGTATATAAAACATTTTGCAATCTTTAAAATACCATATAAATGGCATTTATTATTATTATCATTATGAGTGGAAAGAAAGGTAGGGCTGACTTGTGAGATTGTCAGTGAATAGAGAGTCCTAGTATGGAACTTCTCTCTATCAAAACAGATCTATAACTCATCAGCAATATATTCTTTGGAGTTTCCTGAGGGACTGAGAAGTAAGCTGACTTGCCTATATGTTGTAACGATTTGGCTAGCATCTGCTGTGGGGGTGAAAGACCAACACAAGCCCAATAACAAGAACACTGCCAGCACAAGTTCTTTTGATCTGCTTTACTAAGGAAAGCAACATTAAGGGATTACTTTTATCCAATATATACATATAAACTCACTTAGTTCAGGAGGAAAAGCCAGCAACCTGAACCTCAGAGCAAGTAAAAAAAAATTACAAACACACAATATAAACAGACCAAGTCACAATTCATAGTTACCAGGAAAGTATCAACATCTGAGTTCACCAGCTGGGGAGCTCTTAACAATGGCTGGCCCAGAGTCACGGGCCACTTGTCCAATGGCTCAGAGCCCCAAAGGAGAACACCAACCTCTGGGTTTATATATCTTGTTCAGGGTCAAAGGTATGTCACACATGCAACTCACCCACGTGACCTAAAAGCATCACAAAAATGCAACTTAAACCCACGCAGTCTAAAAGCCTCTGATGTCACAAACATGTCACTCAAACCCATGTAAACTAGGCTTTCCCTTGAGGCAAAGAGGTCATCAAAAACTCCTAATTTAATCAAGGAAACAAAGGCCAAACTCTTCAGGGGCATTTGATTAAATAAATGCTAAAAGCCCACCTTAATTACCCATACACCATGGTTACACAGCGTATATGTGTTGCAGGTAGGATCGTAGGATTATTTAGAGCTCGAAAAGATCTTAGTAACTAGTTCAACCCCTCCCCTTGAAGGTGAAAAAAATGGATAACCAAGAGGTTATCCAATTCCTCCAAATCTCACAGGTATTAAGTTGCAGAACAGGGATTCTAACCCAGTCCTCTGACTTCAGCCCAGGCCTTCTTGACTCTAAGGTCAGACTTCTTAACTTTGTCCCGTCATGTCTGCCATCATCATAATCACCATTAGTATTTTTACTGCTGGTGCTGCTGTTATTATCTCTCCCACAACTGCTACTGTCCCTCCCTCCCTCCTTTAAATTCATTCCAATAGTGAGAGAAATTCTATTTCATGGAATAAGGGTGAAGAAAGACCATATAAAAATGAGCCCATCAGAAGGGTAAAGCACCCAGCTTGAGAAACTGACATGTGCCACATTTTTTGGGGGGGGCAGGGCTGCAGAGACATGAATTGTGTCCTCCCCAGGGAACAGAGGTAGTGGTCTGAATTAAAAAGCATGAGAATAAGTGGAAAGGCAGTCTATTGATTTGAAAACAGGGAACACATTCATTTTTCGTCACTTTCTTCTCCCTTTGCACATTCCCAAGATACTCATTTCTCCTTGGCAGGAAATGAATGAAAACACAATCTTGAAGTATTTCAGGCTTATGAAGTTTATAAAGCAGGAAGAAATTTCCAAAGCTGAACCTCCCAAATTGGCTGCCACTTAATCTCAGGCATCATTAACAGCTGGGCATTTTGCTTTTGGAAGTCATTAGGAAGTCAGCCTATTCCTCCAATAAATAGCAGAAAAGAGCTCCACTATGAGGGTCATAACTGCCCTCATGTGCTTTCTGGTCCTAATGTAGTGCTGTGTTCCATTCAGGCAGTTTAACAGATGTTGGGGGACAAAGCCCTGAGATTAACTTTAGCTTTCAACCTAATATCAGGTACATTTAATGTGGTCCACTCAAAAGATCTTTCCAGTGGTATCTGCAGGGTGTGCCATTCACTCTGCCCTTCCCCACACTATTTTCTGACTTATTTAATCTTCCTTTTAAGCACAGTAAATGGTATTGTTATCCCATGCAAAACATCCTGCTGAATCTTAACTTAGCCTGTCTTCATTAATGGGAACTCTTCAGTATTATCAAATTATCCTTCTATTTGGTAATCTTCTGTATAATCGAGCTGCATAATTTATTCTTGGTCAAATGTCTCCATCATACTTTAAAGGAGAACTAGGTTTAACTAGGATAAAAAGCCTCAAAACTTTTTTTTTAAGTGGGATTTGTGTTTGTTCACATTCAATCAAAAATATATTAAGTGTAGGGCACTATTTGATTCAGGTGAAAATAATAATAACTGCTGTGGAGGGAAATATAAATATATATATATATATATATATATATATTATCCAAATATAAAATTTTCAAAGAGCTCTTAACTACATTATGTCATCTAATCCTTACAATAATCCTGCAGATCTTTTAAAATTCACTCTCTAAATGAGGAAACTGAGGCTGAGAAGGGTTACGTGACTTGCCTGAATGGTATCAACACTGGTGAGCGTTAATAGTAGGATTTGAGCCCAGATCTTCCTGATGCAACTTGCAGTATTCTCTCTATTATATTATGATACTTTTCCAGCTAAGATGTAATCCCCACCCTCATGACAGGGGGATTTATCTATTCTTAAATACCTATGGTAAATAGAGCTTAAAGGAGTTGCAGGAAAGTAAGAATTATATGTGGCCCAAATAGGGACTGGGGGATCCTTACTGGTTCCATCTGGGGATAACATAATACACTGGAAGGGATGTGGTGGAAGATAAATTTAGAAGAGGAAGATGGCACCAGGTTGTAGAAGACCTTGAGTATCAAGACTGAAGAGTTTGGACTTGGGGGGGCAGAGCCAAGATGGCAGCTGGAAAGCTGGGACTTGCATGAACTCCCCCCAGGTGCCTCCAAACACCTATAAAAATGGCTCTGAACAAATTCTAGAACTGCAGAATCCACAAAATAGCAGAGGGAAGCAGGGCTCCAGCCTAGGACAACCTGGATGGCCGCAGCGTAAGGTCTATCATACGGAACTGGGAGCAGAGCTGACGAGAGCTCAGCGTGAGCTGCGCCTGGACCAACCAGACTGGGAGCTAGGCCTTAGCACCCTGAATCAGTGAGCTGTGGCAGTTATCAGACTTTGCAACCCACAAACACCAAAGACAACAGAGAAGGTTAGTGGGAAAAGCTGCTGGGACAGAGTGAAAGGAGTTCATGGTTTGGATACTGCCCCGGGGCAGTGCAGGTGGTGCAGCTTTGTGGACAGAACTACACCTGCACTTGCTTCTGGCCCCAGGCCCACCTGGTGGGAGGAATTAAGTGGCAGATCAGAGCAGGAGTGCAGAGCCTGCTTAAGATCTGAGTCAGGTCCAGGTTGGTGGTTCTGGGGGAGGTGGAGAGCTAGTATGGCACAGCTTGCTGTGTAGAAATAGCTCTGAAAACAACAGCGCAGCCCCTCAAGATTGAAACAAAGTACTCTCTACTGTACAAGCAGTCATACCCCGATGAAAAACTCAAGGGTCAAGTAGTTGGCTGGGAACATGGCCAGGCAGCAAAACAGTCTCAGATTCTGACTCAGACTTTAGAATCTTTCTTTGGTGACAAAGAAGACCAAAACAGACAGCCAGAAGAAGTCAACAAAGTCAAAGAGCCTACATCAAAAGCCTCCAAGAAAAACATGAGCTGGTCTCAGGCCATGGAAGAGCTCAAAAAGGATTTGGAAAAGGAACTTAGAGAGGTAGAGGAAAAATTGGGAAGAGAAATGAGAGTGATGCTAGAAAACCATGAAAAACAAGTCAATGACTTGCTAAAGGAGACCCAAAAAATGCTGAAGAAAATAACACCTTAAAAAATAGACTAACTCAAATGGCAAAAGAGCTCCAAAAAGCCAACGAGGAGAGGAATGCCTTAAAAGGAAGAATTAGCCAAATGGAAAAGGAGGTCCAAAAGACCACTGAAGAAAATACTACCTAAAAATGGGATTGGAGCAAGTAGAAACTAGTGACTTTATGAGAAATCAAGATATTATAAAGCAGAACCAAAGGAATGAAAAAATGGAAGACAATGTGAAATATCTCATTGGAAAAACCACTGACCTGGAAAATAGATCCAGGAGAGATAATTTAAAAATTACTGGACTACCTGAAAGCCATGATCAAAAAAAGAGCCTACATATCATCTTTCAAGAAATTATCAAGGAGAACTGCCCTGATATTCTAGAGCCACAGGGTAAAATAGAAATTGAAAGACTCCACTGATTGCCTCCTGAAAAAGATTCCCCCCCAAAAAAACTCTTAGGAATATTGTTGCCAAATTCCAGAGCTCCCAGATCAAGGAGAAAATACTACAAGCAGCCAGAAAGAAACAATTTGAGTATTGTGGAAACATAATCGGGATAATACAAGATCTAGCAGCTTCAACATTAAGGGATCAAAAGGCTTGGAATATGATATTCCAGAATTCATTGGAACTAGGATTTAAACTGAGAATCACCTACTCAGCAAAACTGAATATCATGCTCCAAGGCAAAATACCGATTTTCAATCAAATAGAGGACTTTCAAGCTTTCTCAGTGAAAAGACCAGAGCTGAATAGAAAATTTGACTTTCCAACACAAGAATCAAGAGAAGCATGAAATGGTAAACAAGAAAGAGAAATCATAAGGGACTTAACTAAAGTTGAACTGTTTTGTTTACATTCCTACACAGAAAGATGATGTGTATAATTCATGAGACCTCAGCATTAGGGTAGCTGAAGGGAATATACATACATACATATATGTGTGTGTGTGTGTGTGTGTGTGTGTGTTTGTGTGCTGATGGGGAAGATGAAGGTAAGGAATATTGATGTGTATGTTATCTTTTTCTTTATACTAGGTCTTTTTTTCTGTTCTGTGAAAATGTCCTCTGTGATCATTAAATGTCAATAAAAGTGATGCTTTTATTTTGGGAAAAAAAAAGAGCGTGTCCCTAGCAGCAGCCCGTATGCAGCGTCCCATGAGACATTTACCTGGGCCCCAGGTGGAGGAGTTGCATTGAGGCTGCTCATCTGGCGGGACAGTGTGCTGAAGGGGAACCCAAGGAAGCCAAAGGCCTGGCCTTCATAGAAGATTGATCAGAAAACGAAGACCAAGAAACTGGAAGCAAATCCAAGAAGATGTAGGCCACACAACAGTGTGTCTCTAAGGAACAAGGCTTTGAGGAGACAGCAAGGTGCCTAGCCTGGCCACAGTGTGGAGAACATAAAAGAAAGCAAAGAAACATAAGACCAGGAAGCTCCTGGGCAGGGTGTGTGTGTGAGAGAGAGAGAGAGAGAGGCTGCCATGGGCAGGCCCCAGGCTGGGCAGACTTATCAGCAAACCTTTTGGAGCTCCAGAGGAGACTGGGAGGGGAGAGAGTGTGGAAGAAGCTCAACCTCACTTTCCTGGTGACCACAGGCAGGGTGCTGTGCCCTCTCCTGCCCCTGTCCGTTCCTGCTACCACCACTGGTGGCCACAGAAAGAGCTGGACAGAGGCACCTGTAATGTGGTGAGCTATGCCTGGCCGGCGTTCTGGACATTCTCGCCCAGCATCCTGCCCTGCCCGGCCAGGCCAGACCTCTCCGTGGGAGCGACCACCAGGTGTCTCTCCCAGAGAGGTCTGTCTTGAGGTGTATGGTGCAGGTACACCCCAAGTCAAGCCAATCCGCCGGCCTGCCCAACGAGCCAATCCCCGGCGGGTCTGCAGGCCCAACCCCAAAGACCCTAGTGCTCAAGAGTCAGAGAGCATCACCTTCATCTCGGGCTCTGCCGAGGCCCCCCTGAACACCACAACATGCTGCCTTGCCTGGCCCTGGGTCTGGAACTTATGCAAGGCTGCATTTTGTTTCCGCTGTTGCCGGGCCTGCTATCAGCGCTGTGGGGGTTGTATGTGCAGCTGTGAGACCTGCTTGCCCTCCTTGGGCCCTCCAGAGAACTTTCCTGATGAGGGCTGGGGCAAGGAACACAATGGTGGCCCGCCCCCCAACAGCCCGACCATTGTTTCTTCCAGCCAGCGGGACAGAGAGAGGTCCAAGTCGTTCATGGGCAGCAGCTTCAGCTACCCTGATGTCAAGCTGAAGGGAATCCCCGTGTACCCATATCGGGGTGTGCCAGCCTACCCCCCGGACACCGACTCTTGTTATAAGGAGCCTCTGGCCGAGCAGCGGCCCCGAGACAGCCTGCCTGGGACCGTAGGTGGGAGCCTACGGAGCTCAGAAGAGTACTACTCCTTCCACGAGTCAGACCTTATATTAGGAAGGCAGAATTTATGATTTCAAAGAGAATCTCATATGTGCCTAAAAGGTCCGGAACCACAGGATATAAGGAATTCTCTAGGCAGAAGGCAGGAGAACTAAAGCATGCATTTACACTCCACAATAACAAGCCCACAAACCAGCATCCCCATTTTGATATTTTCATCAAAAGCTTCCAGGCCCAATAAGTCCGCCTTACAAGGGTAATCAGAAGGCCACAGAGAAGCGAGATGGTATAAGGCAAAATCGTATACATGCTTCCCCTCTACGGTAAGAAGATTACCCACTAGCCTGTAGTCAGCTCTGCTACCGGCAGCTCAGCTTTGGCTGTAGGTGTCTCTGGCTCCAACCAGAAAAGGAAAAGAGTATCTTCAAGTTGTCCTCTCCCCTCTTATAGAGTTTTTGACATCATCAAGCGCCGCCTGAACGACCAGGGCTGATTGGTTCTTGACTTGGCCCTTCCCCCTAGCGTAGACCACGTTAACACACTTCGCCTCAGCCAGCCCCACGACTCATCACACAGGAAGCTCTGGTCCTGCCCCGGAAGAGCAAGCCCCAGCGTCCAGGGAAGCTCAACGAGGCAAGCTGAGTCATTCAAAGAAAACAAAGTCCATTCTGGCTACAGACCTCGACCTCCCTGAGCTGAGCAGTGGCTCCATGAGCAGCCGGGAGATCGACCTTCTCATCTTTAAGAAGCTGACAGAGCTGTTCAGCATGCATCAGATCGATGAGCTAGCCAAGTGCACTTTGGACACAGTGTTCCTGGAGAAGACGAACAAGATCTCCGACCTCATCAGCAGCATCACCCAGGACTACCACCTGGATGAGCAGGACGCTGAGTGCCGCCTGGTCCGAGGCATCATCCGCATCAGCACCCGCAAGAGCCGCAACCGCCCCACCACCACCTCGGAGAACCGCCTGAGCTGGGGCCCCGCCCCTGACAGTGGCACTGACACCATGGTGGCCTCGGTGCTCAGCCAGGATGAGCTGACTGTGCAGATCTCCCAGGAAACAACATCAGATGCCATCGCCGGGAAACTGCGGCCCCATGGAGCTCCAGGTTATCCGCCAAGCCATGATTCTTCCTTCCAGGGAACTGAGACAGACTCCTCAGGGGCACCCCTGCTCCAAGTGTACTGCTAGCCCCTACCCCAGCCCTCTGGGGCCTCCTGGCACTGCAGGCAGGACAGACCGGCCCCACGAACAATTCTTCCCCCTTCCAGTGGGCCACCTTCTAAGGAGTTCTGTGGATGATGACTCGCACCTGAACTAACCAGGCTGCAGGCTGTGGCTAGAAATGCCTCCACCGCCTTTCCCTAGGTGGTACCCAGTTTACCCCCGTTCCCCAGATCTCAGATTAATGTCCTGACACCACGAAGCACTGGGTTTCTGGGCCTTTCCCCCAATCCGCAATGGCTTCTCTCACTAGCTCCTCAGGGGAGGGGTCTCCAGGGCCCTGCAGGAGTCAAGGGCTTTCTGCTTTACTAGTGGATGGGTGGGATTGGTTCTTTCATTTCGTCGTCCACTGTTGTATTCACTTGCCATTACTGACAGGCTGGGGGTTTTGTTTCACCCCGTTTTAAGCCCTCTCCAGCCTTTTTTGGGGATACTTATTTGGGATACCGTGACCATGGCTGTTCAATTTTGAAGTTGTGCCAGAGATCTGTTGGTTCTTATTACTGGCTCTTAACACATGAAACTCTGTGTCTGACCTGATCGAGAAGCTTTTATGATATTAATAAAGTTGTTGGCTGACTGTTAAAAAAATGTATGTATAGACAGAGGGCACAGGGTGAGTTGAATATGAAGAG
Source organism: Trichosurus vulpecula (assembly GCF_011100635.1). Taxonomy (NCBI): domain Eukaryota; kingdom Metazoa; phylum Chordata; class Mammalia; order Diprotodontia; family Phalangeridae; genus Trichosurus; species Trichosurus vulpecula. The sequence goes on from NC_050575.1 coordinate 309,463,400, forward strand.
ATGATACCTAAAAAAAAATAAAATCAAATTAAGGGATGAGAGAGGAATATATTGAGAGAGGGAGAAAGGGAGAGATAGAATGGGGTAAATTATCTCCCATAAAAGTGGCAAGAAAAAGCAGTTCTGTTGGGAAGAGGGGGCAGGTGAGGGGGAATGAGTGAATCTTGCTCTCATCAGATTTGACCTGAGGAGGGAATAACATACACACTCAATTGGGTATCTTACCCCACAGGAAAGAAGGAGGAAGGAGATAAAAAAGCAGGGATGATAGAAGAGAGAGCAGATAGAGGGAGGAGGTAATCAAAAGCAAACACTTTCGAAAAGGGACAGGATAAAGGGAGAAAATTGAATAAAGGGGAATAGGATAGGAAGGAGCAAAATATAGTTAGTCTTTCACAACATGAGAATTGTGGAAGGGTTTTACATAATTATACACATGTGACCTATGTTGAATTGCTTGCCTTCTTAGGGAGGGTGGGTAGGGAGGGAAGAGGGAGAGAATCTGGAACTCAAAGTTTTAAAAGCAGATGTTAAAAAAAAGTTTTTGCATGCAACTAGGAAATAAGATATATGGGCAATGGGGCATAGAAATCTATCTTGCCCGACAAGAAAGTAAGGGAAAAGGGGATGGTGGGGAGTGGGTGACAGAAGGGAGGGCTGATTGGGGAACAGGGCAATCAGAATATTTGCCATCTTGGAGTGGGGGGGAGGGTAGAAATGGGGAGAACATTTGTAATTCAAACTGTGAAAATCAATGCTGAAAACTAAAAATATTAAATAAATAAGAAAGTAAAAAAAAGAGTTTGTTCTTTATTTACCAAGTGATCAATGGTATTTATCATATACTTTAATATGCCAATATTTCAAGAATCGGTACTTTCAGCGAGGTGGGCAGTTTCTCAGCAGGGAGAAATTACAATTTCTCTAAGAATATTTTGCTCGAGGACAAATAATCAAATGGACATTAATATCACAACATTGAAAGTTGTGTCAATCTACTTCTCCATGGTTCTGCTTAGAATCTCAGCTATTCTGAATTTACAGATATCCTAGGATCAAGCTTCCTTTCCTGATCACCACTCTCCCATTTTGATATACCAGTCCATAAGAGCCACATCCCTCCCACATCCCTCTTCTCCTCTACCTCATGCTTCCCTTGTGCCCTCTTCATTCTATTGTGAACAAATGGTCTTCATGTTATACCTATGCTCTTTTTTGAAAAATCACTTTGTATATGGTTTGTATTAAGCTTTTTACATACACATTTTCCTCACGAAGCTCCCCACCCCACTTCCCACCGCACAATAGGATATCAGATCCTTGAGTGCAAAGCCATTTTTGTTTTCGTTGTTATCTTTGCACCCCCAGACTCATGCTTGAAATATAGTAGGTGCTTAATAAATACTTGTTGAATTGAATCATATTGAATGGGAACTGGCTGATTGTCTTAATAAATGATATAATACTCTGAGGTCAACCTGGTGAGGTACTTCTCTAAGTTTGTCTAGGTTGGTCCTCAGACAACAAGTAGACATACAGTCTACTACTGGTACCTTACTTGGAGACATTGTAGTTTGGTTGGACATGCTGGCATTGATTGCCTAGGAGAGACTAAGGTTACCTCCACATTATACCAGGAGACATCAAAGTATTAATCAGGAGAGGATATTTCTTGCATAAAGACATGTGTAATGGAGGTGGAATAGTGCTATCATGGCACAGGACAATGCTGGACTTGAAATTAGGAATATATTAGTTGATAGAGGGCATCAGACATTTAGTAGTTCTATGACCCTATGCAACTTCCTTAACCTCTGTTAGCCTCAAGGAACCTTCTAAGGTTTACTTACTAAATCATGGAAGAGTTATCATGTGTGTGAGATCAAGAAATTACAGATCCTTTGCACATTCACACACACACACCTATATATATATATATATATATATATATATATATATGATGTATATGTGCATATATATATATACATGAAATACAGATTTAAGAAAATTTTTGTTTATTTGTTTCCAATGAATCTCCTTTAAGCATAATGTGGGAAGTTGGAATATAGCTGCCCACTTCTGCATTTCTGGAGATGGAAGCAAAACTACTCATAAGAACTGACACCAAGCAACCCATACTCCAGACTAATAAAATATGACACGTCCTAAGTAAGAGCAGCATTGTACCTGAAAACATATAACTCTAATAAGCATGAAAAGTCCAACCCTTTAAATTATTGTGCAAATTATAACCATCAGCCTTTGTTATATAGTGGAGTCTTCCAGAATGTAAAATGATGACTATGGCACTGATATGCTAATAAGCTTTCTGTGCTGTTGGATGGTTTAGTTGCAGATAGACTAATGTTGGCAGCAGATGAATAATTGCCCGGCATGTACTAAACATAACAGGGCAGCCCAGAACTTCATCATTTGTCAGCTTTATTTGTTTAAATGAGAAAAATGCTGACAGAAGTTATTGCTGTAATCCCCTTATTTATCAGACAGAAAATGCTAGTTACTCTTAGCAAGCCTAATCCTGTTGGGAGCCCAAAAGTTAGAGTATTTTAAAACTAATTTAAGGTATATGCTTCAATGTTCAAAAGAAGAGAAATGTAAAGTGGAGGAAGAAAGATGGAGAGAGGAAAAGAGAAATATTTTTTTTAAAGGGCTCTTTCTGGGCAACTTTAACACAAGGGTGGATGCCTTAGCTTGTGATGATCACTTGTGCAGGAGGGACATAAAAATTCTGGAATGGTATTTAACATTCATTACCATGCCAACACAAGCCCAGTGCCTACTAACAGCTGTCCTCCAAGCCTTTTATCTACAGCTCATTATCACACTTACACAAAGCCCATCAGTAACATCATTTCTCCAGTACTGTTGCCAACTGGTTTGCAAATACACCTGGTGATGAGCATTAAAAGAGGGATTTAAATAGGTCTGAGATGTCTTCCTCCTATACTCCATGTACATCAATTGCTGGAACATTCTCAGGGGTGATCGGTTCTTGAACAGACAAGAGTCTGGGGGGGAAAGTCCTAAAGGGGAAGCAGGTTGAAAACTCACAACGGATCAGTGGCCTCATCAGACCCCAAATCTATTGCCATATTAGGCTGCACTAATGAAAACACAGTGTTCAGGACCCTGAGAAGTTGCATGTAGGAGTGAATAGAGAGCCAGCCTTACAGTTAGGAGGAGCTGGGTTCAAATGCTGCTTCTGACAAATACTGGCTGTGTGACCCTGGCAAGTCTGTCTTTTTTTTTTCCTCAGTGTCTTTAGGCAATTTCTTAAGAATATAAATAGCAGAACAGATGCTGGTCTATATTGTTAGAGGCTGACTCTCTTGTCTTCACTTACAATCCTCTATACCAATAACATTTTAGGTCCTGTAAAAAGCAAAGTATACAAAATAATGCAGTTTTAGATCTGATATACTTCAATCAGGCCATCTCTGGAAGGCTGTATCTGTGGGTGCCAAAATTTAGAGACAATGCTGATAATATGGAGCACATGCAAGAAAGAGAGAAGAGCACGGCAAAGGGCTGTAAACCATACCACATACATAAAAGATAAGTTGAAGAAAGTGGGGATTTTTCAACTGGAGAAGAGTAAGGCATTTTCAAAGACAAAGCTATTTTCAAACACCTGAAAGTCCATCATGTTGAAGAGGCATTAGGGTTGAGTCAGTCAGTCCTAGAGGTCAGAGGTAGAAGCCGTGGGGGAAGGAAGACAGAAACAGATTTCAACTTGATGTACGGAAGTTCAAAAAAAAAGTTCCTAACCATAGAGTTAGAGAAAAGCAAAGGGAGAGACATTTTAGTAATTACTTCCCTATTACTCAAGTACTTCAAAAGGAAGTTAGATGATCACTAGTTGGGGATGTTGCAAAAGGGACACATGCTCAGGCATGGGTTGGACTGGTTGTTTTCTTACAACCTTTATGACTTTGAGGTCCTATGTTTATGAGAATCTATCATCTTCCCTTTCATTCAACCATTTCATACTGAGTCACAAGTTGGCAAAAACAGGCTGGGCAGCCAGAGTCTAGAGAGTGTATCCACGACTTAGCTTTATTACTGCTTCATTTTACAAAGTTAGCAAAGTATGTTTAGTATCTTATACCTTTCTTGCCACATTTGTAAAATTATAGCATTCTTAGGAGGAATAACATTAACATTATTAAAACGCTCCCCACTAACATCAGGTCTACCAATTGAATTTAAACAGAATAACACTGACTCAAAGGGTGAAAAAGTATCTCTCCTTTTTTCTTAAGGTAAGGTACTACGGATGCTAAGAGATTGAATCTAGTCAAAATTACACAGAAAGTTATTTTTCCAAGAGATCCAATGTGAGGTTAAGTTGAGGGGAGAAAATGACCACAAAGTTGTATGGAGCAATATGGTTCTCTTTTTTGAGATCCCATTTTGATAGTAAATGAGTTGTACAGGAGAACCTAGAATGAACAATACATATGAGGCTCAAAGCTAAAGACTTTTCAGTTTTGTGCTGGAAATATTCCCATTCGATACCAGCTGCTATCATTATGATGTCATAGTTATGTTGTCCTGAAGTCTTAGGACCACAAAACGGACTGTCTTCAGTTAATTAATTAGAAAGTACTGAGAAGTAAAATCTTAGTCTCTCTTAAGTATCTAATAACCTGGCACACACAGGGTTGATACTTTAAGGGAGCTCTATCACCTTGTCCTTGGGAGCTTAGAAGTCTTCAGACCAACACACTGTACATAATAACAAATTAAGTATGAGGGGGTAATTAAAAAAGAAAATCATATTTCTATTTTGTAGGCAGATGATTAATTAGGGCTAAAATGTCCTTGCAGCTTCGTCCTGGTGACAAGATTAAATGTATTTTATCCACCCCCCAAAAAAAAGGATAAAAAGAAAAACAGACCATCATAGACTTTCTCTGTATACTAAATATGATCTTATTTTTTCCCCAGAATAATAATCACTCAACGTATGTACCTCAAGAGCAGTACAAGTTCAACATTAAGTACCAGAACAGGGAACTAAACCTGAGTTTACCAGCTCCTTCTATACAAGAGAGCAGAGTTAATCAACACAGAAATGCTTCCAGAAAAGCAGCAAATTAATATGACATTGTTGCTTGATACACTAAAGGAAAAACACAAGACAAAAACAGAGTGACATAGGGGACTATACTCCCTGGCTGTTTCAGGCCTTATATCTTGCTAATGGATATTATAGAAAATCAATTCACTTTCCAAATCCTGCAACATAAAATACTGCTATGTTTTTAGTAATCTTCATACATATACAATCTAGAATATAAACTCCATGAAGGCAGGGGATGGAATTTATATTTTTGTGATATCCTTTGCAATGTACTTGCACTATTGATTAATGCATTACTGATTAATAAGATGCTTTAAAAATTTGCTAGATAAATAAGCGATACAAAGAGAATGCAGTAAGGGTTTGAACTGGAAATCCAAAATAATTACTCTGGTTATTAAGTGTTAAAACATTAATTAACAAATTAAAACATTAATTAACACTGGGCCACTGTTATGGAGGATGATAACTGAAGCATAGGGCCCGATAAATAGTGAAGGCAGAATTTAGCTTTAAGTCTTATGACTCCAAATCCAGCATGACTTATAATTTTAAAATTAAAATTTTATTTCTTTAAGGGTTGGTTGGTTGCTGTCCTTCATTCTCAAAGAAGATCAAAATGCCATCACTATGTTGGGGTCAAGGTCCAGTACGTCTGACTGTGACTGAGATGAGCTTGGAAGGCTCTACAATAGTTTGGGCGCAATTACTCTATATGAACAGTTGGAGTGGAGATGTCTCTAAATTTGCACATCTTATGTTTCATATGTATGCTCTTCTCATAACTGTAATGCCTTCTTTGATGTAGGCGTGTCATGCTAGGTGTTCCTTTGCCAGTGTGTCCTATGTCACACAATCAATTCCAAAGTTCTTTAGATAGTCCTTCAGAAAGTCCTCGTATTGATTGCTTCTTCTGACCACTATGAAAGCGCTTGACTTGTATTAATTCTCTGTAAAATGTATTTTTGGCATTTGATTTATGTGGCCAGCCCATAGGAGCTGCACTCTCTTCAGTAGAGATTGAATATGAAGGGATAGAAGATGGACCTGTGATTTTTTCGGCATGGGGAACCCCATTGGAAGGAAACCTCCTTTGGCAATGCAGGTCATCACCTTCTTTGCAATTTATAATTGGAGTTTCCAAGAGCACTGAGATATTCAGTGATGACATGACTATTTTGATTTAGAGACAGGATTTGAACCTATGTCTTCCTGATTCTGAGGTCATTATTCTATCTACTGTGAAGGAGTACCTTCACTTTATTCTTTAAAATGCATTATTCTTTAAAAATGTTTTTAAAAACTTAAAATGATTTTTAAAGATTTAAAAACTCATAATGCCCTTTGAAATAACTGGAAACACTCTAAGATATTGCAAAGTCAATATGGGTGCCATAGTTTTCAAGATGTTTCAAGATGGGTAGGAAACAATTACAAAGTCCAAAGATACTGATAAGGAAATGTGCTATTAGATGATGCCTATAGGGTAAATACAGAAAGAATCATTTATAGATATGTGGTGGTCAAATGTTGCTCATCTCCTCCATTGATAAAACAAAAACAAATAGCCTTAAGTTTTCATTAGGACAGATTTAACTAATAGTGACATAAAAGTGTATGGAACATTATTGGATACTTGGGCAGATTATACTCCTTCCCTGAAAACATATACTGATGGTTGAATCTAATAAGATGAAGTTATTAAAGTTTTATACTAGGGTTCTAAAAACCAACAGAACAAATAAAGAAATAGAAAGGCATGGTCAGACAACAACTTGTGTGTAAAAAGTCTGAGGATTTTATTAGACTCCAAATAGTATAGTATGACAGCCAAAAAAATATTGTAATCTTTGACTAAATTAATAGAAAAATTATAATAATCATTGTGCCACTATCCTTTGTTCTTGTCAGATAACATCTGGAGTGTTGTACTCAGTTTTTGGCATAACATTTTAAGAAATACATTGATAAGCTTGAGCATGTTTAAAGGGTAAAGAAAGGGCATACCAGGATATCAAGGTAGCTTAATTGTGCACTGGGCCTGAAGTCAGGAAGACCTGAGGTCAAATCGGACCCCAGACACTTATTAGCTATATGAACCTGGGCAAGTCACATCACTGCTCAGTTTTCTCAACTGTAAAATAAGGACAGTAATAGCACCTACTTCCTAGGGTTGCTGTGAAGCTCAAATGAGATGATATTTGTAAAGTGCTTAGCTCAGTGTCTGGAACATAGTAGACACTATATAGACGCTAGGTATTATTAGTAACTAAAATGATTTCATTTAAATGCCAAGAATATGCTGGAAAACATTTAACAACTGGCTTTTTTTTAGGGGGGGATGATGTACACAGGCTACATTTTTAAGCTTAATGTGCATTATTAACATTTTCCCTCCATATTCTTAAATTTAGATAATCAACAATCAATCAAACTTTTATTTGTAGTGTTTACTAATTTCCGAGCTATAAATACTTATAATGAAAATTTAACAAGCAGCTTTCCTGGGTTAGTAGGAGGTAGCTCCAGTAAGCCGTTCTTTAAAAAATATCACCTGAAGGAAGCGAAGTTGTTTATCCTAGATAAGACAAGACACGGGGGAGAGAGGAGGGATATAAGACCTATTTTCCATCATTTGGTAGGAGCTTTGGGGAGATATTACATTTATTTACTTGGTCTCAGAGAACAGAACTAGGCTCAAAAAGTTGGAAATTCAAAGGGGTGGGGTTTGATCAGATATGTGGTTAAACTTCCTAACATTAGCACTGTCCACAAGTAGGACCGGACAACTTAGAGGATGATGATTTCCATATCTCTGGAAAGCTAAGTGGTCAAATGACAAGGATCAACAACTCACAGAATTTAAGAACAGGAAGTAATCTCAGAATCCTTCTAGATGAGTACCCTTAGCCCTTGTATAATATATCCCATAAGTGACTGTCTAATTTCTTTCTGAAGGTTGTCAAGGAAGGAGAACTTGCCATCTCTAGAGGAGCCTAAATGCAGTTTGGGGCTTGTTCACATTGCAAGAAAGTATATCATCTGCCCAGCTTCCAATCTCTCCTCCCCCACTCCCATTACATATACCTGAAATATGCCTTGCTCAACATCTGTTCATTGTTCCTACTTATACCTCCTCAGGCTATGAACAAGTCTAAAGTCTCTTCCCTATGAAAGCCCTTCAAACAATAGATTCTTCTGTTTCCTCAGTTTTGTCTTCTCCAGGCTAAACAGACTCAGATGCTTCCCCTGTAGCATGTTGCTAAGTTCTTTCAAGATCCTGTTAGCCCTCTTCTAGACATGTTCCAGCTTGGATGTCTTCTCTGAAATGTGATGAATGGATTTTATACCTAGTGCTGTGGATGTAACTTGACCACAAGATGAAGGTTAAATATGGCAGAACTAGTAATTTTCTTGTTCTGGACACCACACCTGCTTTAATGCTGCCTAGGACTATTTTAGTTGTTTTTGGTTGACATGCCACATTGTTAGCATATACTGAACTGGCAGTCCATTGAAACCTCTAGATATTTTTCATTAGAACTATTGTCTAGTCATATCATCCCTATCTTGTTATTTGTGAAGTTTCTTTTAAGTAAAATGTAGAACTTCAAGGTTATCCCTATTAATTTTCATTTTATATGATTAAGTTCATCACTCTAGTGGCTAGAGTGCCTGAGCCAGTAGGTATTTTTTCTCATGTACATTATGTCAACCATTGCAATTAGTTAAGACTTCAGATTTTTGGTCATTAGAAAATTTCACAAGCTTGTCATCTATACCCAGGGGCATTATGAGGCTCAAATGAAATAATGGGTGTAAAGCACTTAGAAAATATTAAAGTGCTATATAAGTATAAATTATTATTATTATTGCTAATTATAATAATTATCATTAATTATTATCATGAAGTTACTAGGCCTCCAGTGTGGGGATCATTTCATTCCCTGAGCCTTCCATTGTACTCCTGCTGAGCTCAAGCAATGTTAATAGAGCAATCAAGGGGTGTGCTGGTAAATATTTAACTACCTGATTCTTTAAGGGAAAAAAAGGTTTTGGTCTTTTCTATATCAGCCTGAGTATCATATCTAGGATAGCAGTTCTCCTTGTCACTCCTTCTACCTTTTCAGGGATAGAGTTATAATTAAGGCAAGTCACAAATTCATCATCTGCTCCTCTTTTGCCAGAGAACATACCACCAGATGCCCAAATAATTGAAGTCCCCAATCACTATGGTTTTTGGCTTCCATGTCAGTTTTCCAAACTTACCTAATTCCATTTCTTTCCCAGGGGCTTGTGGTATACCCTTGCTCTTTCTACCTTTCTTAACCCTCACAGAGATGTTTTATACCTTGTTTATCTTCCCAGGCTCCTGAATTTGCTACATGAGAATGCATTCTTAATGTACAGTACCACTCCACCCACTGCTCCTTTTTTAAACCTATTCTGTCTCATTTGTATAAGATATTCCCTTCAGGTATCAATCTTCATTCCAGTCCCATCCCGTCAGTGATACCTTATAAATACTACTTTGCCTCCTTGCATCTAGATTTCTAGTTTGCCCCTTTTATAAACAAGGCATGCACTTGTATATAGATATCTCAGTCCTCGATTTTTATCGTCAAATATTTTATTTGATATGACTATAATGTCAGTATTCTATTCTGTTATCCTTCCTCCTATGTTGTGCATGCTACTCTTTTTGTTACCACACCTATTAGATCTTTTATAAAAATCTTTATAAAAAATCTTTAATAAGATTTTTCCTCCCCTATCCCTTTTCTGTTTAATGCCCTCCTTACTACATTTTCATGATTCCAGACAAATTCACAAACATGCACAAACATACACACACATATAAAATATCCAAAAATTTCACAGGCCTTAACATGATAGCATTACTCATATATGAGCTTGCTGATTCACCCTACTTTCTATTTCAAAAGCTTGTCCAAAATTCACGGTGAATTTTTGCGTGAAAATATATTTTATATAAATGTATATGTATGAAGATATATATACACACATATATATGTATTTATGTGTGTATATATGTTAATATATACATATATACACATTTATAGCCACCCTTGATGGATGAACTCTTTTTCAAGAATATTCTCTTCCTCTTATTCTCTTACTTACGCCATAGCTAAGAAATTAAAATATTGCAAAAGGGTTTGCTGCTTAGGACCTCTGGCAACCTTTGCAACCTAATATTTTATGATTCAATCATTTGACAAACAGCTAAGTCTCATCTGTTTGATACGTAAAATAAAATGAGCATTCATCCCACAGAAAATTACAGGGGTTCTGAATCTTTGCATCCCATTCCTGTTTTGTTTTGTATAGCAGCAAGATGGCTTTTATCGATGGCTTTAAATTCAGCTAGGTCCTGATTAGTGAAAATAATGAATATTCTGAAATAGTTGCATTATTTAAATTCACAAGGCATAATTCTATTGGGTTGGAAATAATAACTATATTTGCCTCAAATGCTGCAGATTTGGATCCATGCAACCACTTTAAAGGATTCCTTAATCACGCTAATCAGGAACTAGTCATATTTTTCAACTTTAATTTGGAAATTTTTGAATCTAAATTTACCTTTGATCTATTGACATTTTCTGGAAGATATTGTGCTTATTCGCTCATCACCAATACGGAAAAGGCCTTGGGTCAAGACCTGAAAGATTTGGCGCCTATCCCATCTCTTTGACTTCACCCCTACTCATCTATTAATTTTTTTGTAACTCCAGAGGTAGATTCTCATTATTCTAAAAGGGAATAAAAACCAGAAAGAAACAAACCCCAGAAATGAAATTCTCACAAGTAGGGTAATACTAGTTTCTCGGAGATTAGATTTTTCCCATAACACACTGGAATACACATTAGTTCACTCATTAGAGTGCAACATCTCAGAGGTAGAATAAGATAAGAGTCACTGAGTGTTGTTTGGGGAGCTCCTATTTTTATTGAACAATAAAGAACTGGTTTAGCTTATTGATAATCAAGCTTCCCACAGGCAATATTAGTTCAGTTGCCAAGTGGTTTGGTTTTGTTTCTTTTCTTTGATGTTTTGGTCCTCTTATCTCATTTTTATTTTGTGGCAGATCAGTCCTTTGCTTAGGAGGCTGAGGATTCCAAAGTGTTGTTACCAGAATAGGAATCTAGGAAAGGAGCAGCTTGAGAACACCAAAGATTATGAGGTCAAACAAAGAGAAGAAGATGCAATGCACTCTTTGGAGAGAATTCAAAGCATCCCTACATGAATATACTACAAAGAGGTAAAATATATCTGGGAAAGCAGAGGGCATTTCACATATTGTTGTTATTCCAACTCCTGCCCCTCCCCCCAGGGAGAAACTCTGGCTCTGAGTATTTGAAGCTAAATTATATTTTAAAAATTCCATTTTTTTCTTTTGATTTGAGCTGTTAGATGGTGAGACCAAGTTGCCAGAAAGACCAAAGTCAATTTTTAGCTCTTAACAACTGACAGGACTTATTGCTTCCAATTCTAAGCCCAGAGGATTTTTATTCTACACTGCACAAATGGTTTTCCCAGAAGACAGAGATGCCAATCTATGCATGGAAAGAAAAAAGAAACAAAACAAAATGAAACCAACAAACAAAAATAAATGAAATACAGATGAGATGGCAGCATCAGTCAATTCAACCAACTACCATTTATTAAATGCTTACTATTTGCCAAGGACTGTTTATCATGTAAAATGAATGATACCAGCAAAAGATGATCTAATGGATAATTCAAGAAAAAAATACTGTCTCACTATTCTTGGCACTGAAGGAAATATATGACTTCAAAATGACAGTTTCTGCCCACATAGGTCTTACAGTTTAGTTGGGGACATAGTATTTGAGGAAAATCACTTTATCTAAATTATTTCAATAGCTTTACCTAAATTATTTCATAATAACTATTTACAGTCATTTGGAAAGATATAATTATTCACACTTACAAATTCAGAAACTATGTGCCAAAGAGATGAAATAATTTCTTATCTAGTAAGTAGTAAAGCTGGGACCTTAATCCCTTGTCATCTGACTAGAAGAATAAAACCCATCTACTCCTTTAGTCAATTAGCTGGTGGATCAATAACATTTATTAAATGCTTAATATGGGCCTATCATTGTTCTACATCCAGGGCATACAAAAAGAGGAAAAGATAGTCTCTGCCCTCAAGGAGCATCAAGTTGGTCAGCATCACTGGGTTGAAGAGCATGTGGTGAGAATTAAGGTGTAAGAAGACTGGAAAAGTAGGAAAGGGCAAGATTTTGAAGGGCTTTCCAGGGACAATTGAGAGCCATTAAAGTTTATTAAGTATATGTGTCTTGAGGGGTGTGTGCGGTTGGACCTGTGTTTTAGGAAAGCTCTCCAAGGAGTTTACATTTAAAAGTTTTTATGTTTCTTCCAAGTATCTGAGAAATTAGTTACAATAAATATGAACTATAAAGAGTTGAATATATCTAGTTCCTCAAATGTATGTGACCATGAGTGCCACAGTCTTTTTAAAGCCCTCTACAATTTACTCTTGATTGTGTTATTCCTTAACACATACTCTCAAGATACAGCCAGACAGGCCTATACATTATTTCATGGAGACTGTGAAATACACAGAGAACCTTATGAGCCTTATAAGAAGCAGACCCTCTGGCCTCCTCCACATGGGCAAGACACGATTGAGAATTCTACACAGGTGCCATTTCCTATTACACACAGTATTCTTTTTTCTGCTTCTATATTCTTAAACAAATGATAACCTATGTCTGAAACATATTCCCTCCTTATATACATTTAGTAGACTTCCTAGCTTCCTTCAGAACATACTTTACATATGAGGCTTGTCTTGATTCTTCTACTCATACCCCAACACACATCATACACACATATACCTTGTTATCAGTGTTCTTTGCCTTTTAAAATTACTTATTATTACTTTATATTTACCTATTTGTATATAACTCCTCAATAGAATGTGAACTTCTTGAGGGCAGGAACTACTTTAATTTCTGTCTATGTACATCCTGTAGGAAAATGATTTGCTCATAGTAGGTTCTTAACACATTTTTGTTGAACTGAAACAAATGGAATTCTTAAAAAATAGTAATTCCTCCCTTCTGAAATGGCCACTACCTGTCAGTAAACAACCTTAAGTCACTAACTCATTTCATATCAAAAGACCAAAGGTGTATAAGGACACTCAAGACCTATTCTACAGTTCTGTATGAGAGTCCCTAGGGGTGGGTGGTGGGTAATGTATCTATTTTCCAATATTTTGGGCCAAGTAGTCTCCAACCAAAATTGTTTTTTATATATTGGCTTCTGTATGTGTGATATCCTTGCACATCTCACTCTGCTTTCCACAAGTCCACTATTAATACACAGTTTGGAAAACATAATTGCAACGTGTGGTAGACAGAGATTTTCATTAACTACACAGGAGAAAAAAAATGTTTAGGGAGAGACATTTCTTTCCTATTGATTCAATCAAAAATGCTTTGGAAGGAAAGGTTATGCTTATTAAATTCTTTTCAAGAAGGTAACTGTTAAAAATGTGAATTCTTCCACATCAGAATTCTAAAAAAATCAGTATATAATCTCTTCAGATTCTGTCATTTGTGTATTTTTGCTCCACTCTGTGACTTTGAAATATGTGACTTTTTTATTAGTCTTTTTCTGAAGAGGTGGAGGGTGGAGGGAATTTTCACGTGGTAGCGGAGAGCGTTATCAACACTGCTATTTTCGAGACATGGGGTTGCCTAGCAATGCCAGGAATTAAAAGGGGGAGGCAATAACAGAGCAGAGTGTTGTGAAATTACAAGAGGGTACAGCAGCAAATTGGCTTGCAATACTTATCAAAAGGTCTTTAAGTGAGAGCGGATATAGGATTTGCTAGCAGCGTGATAAACATGGGCTGATCATTTTTCAATGTTCTTCCTGTCTTTTATTTGGTACAGTTCTACCCAATGGAATTCTTCTATTTCAAGTTCATTAACAGCCCAAAAATCTAGGGCACAGACTTTTTGAAGATAGGACTTCCCACCCTACAAAACCATCAAGGAGCCTGGGAGTTGGCTTTTGTCTCTTTCGGCCTAACTGGGATATAGAAGCCCAGCCCAGTACATGGTTGGCTGTTGTTTTCTAGTTTCTTTGGATCCCAGGATTTAGAGCCACAAAGGAGTATAGAAATCATCCAGTTGAAATGCCTTGTTTTATAGAAGGAAACTCAGGGCCAGAGATGAAGTGGTTTATCCAAGGTCACACAGCTGGCTAGTAGCACAGCCAGAATTCAAACCCAGTTTTCCTGACTCCAAATCCAATGCTTCTTCCTCCCTCTATAGTAGCTTCCCCCTAATTTCAAAAACTCTTCCTTTTCTAAGGGAGACAACATTTGTTGTTTTTCCTTTATTTTCCAAAAGGACCAATAACATCATGGGTGGTGTCTTGAGGGGTTATAAATATTAGGAAGAAAGGATTTTTTTCTTTCAATTTTTACCTGAATTGGCATGTACGGACTGCATCATTGGCATGAATGCCCACATCACCAGCATCACAGAAGCATTGAAATATTGGAGACTATTAGCTAAATACTCCTAGGAAAAAGGCAGTGATGTTGTAGAGCAGGAAGGGGACTTTAATGATCAGCAAGTCAAAATTATTAATTTAATAGGGGAGGAAAATGAGGCCCGGATTTATTGTTTTTTTCTTTACCAGAGTGATGATTTATGGACTTTCTTTCTAGTGGGGAATTTACTCTACCAATCCAAATCAAAATATTCTCTGCATCTTTTCACAGAGAATTGCCTGAGAACAGAATCAATACATGTATTTATGAATCACAAGCAGGATTTGAACCTAGGTCTTGCTGACTATGAGACCAGATCTCTATGTATTATATCAAATTTGAAATGATTTGTCCAAGGTCACCAATGTCATACCCTGGAGAGGAGGGGATTGTTCAACTCTATAAAGCTGCCTTATTGAATGACATGCCTTTTATTTTTACTTTTAATATACTCCAAATATAATGGTACATTGAAATTAGCACCATTGCTTTTATATTAAATATCAGGACCTGGAAGTGACCCTGGGTTCAAGAAGGCTATGATAGCAGACCCTAAATTCTGGCAGGTATAATTAATGTAGAAATCCTTATAGTACAGTAACTACTGAGGATACGTTTAATCCAGGAGGTGGGCAGGCTAATTTTAGAAAAGCTTATCATCAGTGTGATCCTGGACAAGTCACTTAACCTTATTTGCCTCAGTTTCCTCATCTATAAAGTCAGCTGGAGAAGGCAAACAACTCTAGTATCTTTGCCAAGAAAACCCAAATGGGGTCCCAAAGAGTTGACACAACTGAAATGACTGAACAACAGCACCTTCAGTAGGTTGACCATAAAAGTGATGATTTTCTTAGCCACAACAACTTGTGAAACCATGTACAAAGCTATGGAGGCATTTTGATCTCTATCAATAAAGGGAATACCAACATTAATGAAATCATAAATCATAGGACATCCTGAAGTAAGAAGTATTAACATCTTTAGGCCTCAATGTCCTCACCTATAAAATTAGAGAGTCGGGCTAAATGGACTTCAGGGTCTTTTCTAGCTCTAGAAAATCTATAATCTATGGATAACTTGACTATTATCAATCTAAATCTGCTGTGGTGGAAAGAACCTCAAATTTGGAGTTAGTGAATCTGGGTTCCAATCCTAGCCTTGCCACTTAACTAGTTTTGTTATCTTTAGCCAACCACTCTTTGGGTCTCAGTTTTATTATCTTAATTAAACATGGGGACTGGACTAAGTGACCTCGAACATGGCTTCCAGCTCTAGGTTCATACAGATTAGGAATTTCCACATGATATCATGGAAAGAGCTCTAGCCTCGGACTCTGGAGAAACCGAGGTTTGAAACCTTCCTCTGACACATAATGTGACCATGATCAAGGTATTGTTGCTGTTCATTAGGGTCTTCACGACCCTACGGAACACAGCACACCAATGTTGTCCCTGGGGTTTTCTTGTCCGATAATGGAGTGCTTTGCCATTTAATTCTCCAGGGGAATAAAGCAAACAGAGATTAAGTGACTTGCCAAGGGCCACACAACCAGTAAGTGTCTGAGGCTGGATTTGAACTCAGATCATCCCGACTCCAGGCCCAACATTCTATTCACTGTGCAGCCAGTTGCCTCTGATCAAATAATTAGTCCTTTTAATCTGTTTCTTTCTCTTAAAAAATATGGATAATACTAATAGTACTTCCAAATTGCTAAGGGCTCTTAAGGAGTCCCCTGAGCTTGTCTTTTTGAGTTGCCATATTTTCCAGAAAAACTGGACATAGAGCATGCAGGAGGCCCTGAGTGTGTCAAGGACAAAGTGTCCTCCTCCCAGCAGATATAATTGGTTGTTTGCATCCATCCCCAGGTGAATTCCCTGTGTGTCCTCGAGAGTCAAGACAAGTGCCAGCCAGTCTGTGCCAGCCTGGGAAAATGCTTGTGTAGCTGTGGTCCTTTGCAGATAAGTGGACCCTCCTATCTTCATAGTCTACTCGCTCAAAGGGAAAGAATGGGGCTTTTGCCATTGCCTTCCTCTTCCCCTTCAGGAGAGATTTTGTTCTTTTCCCCACCTTTACTGCACCTTGCTCCTCCCTGTTTTTGCCTCTACCTTTTGTGGTACTGTCATAAATATGCCAATTTCTGTAAGTACCGTAAGTACTGTAAATAACTTCTTTAAGTTCCATATGAATTTTCATTTCTCTCATAATAAACCTGGTCTTCACATAAGTTTCATGATGTTGTGATTGCCTGTTGACAGAATTCAGAGGGTTAATTTGAAGGCCAAATGTAATAATGTATATAAAGTATTTTGCAAACTTTAAAGCATGTTGTTAAGCTTTCAATGTTTAAAACTGAACTAAGACTTTTGGGACACCCATCATATTTTAAGCTTTGATAGCTTGAAACGGCACTAAGACTTTTTTGATAATAATAAATAGCTAATGTTCATATAGCACTTACTATATGCTACCTAGAAATTTTTCACTTAGGGCAAAAATAGTTGTGGGAAGGGTGTGGCAAAAAAAGACAAACTGATGAGGGGTTGTTGCAGTGGCATGGAAGGTAGTCTAACAACTAGAGATATCATGCTCAGGGAGAAGATAGTACAGCTCTCACCCTCCAGAGGGGTTAGTGGCAAAGCAGGGTGCCTAAAGAAGCATGTCAAAGTGAAGGGCCCCTTGCAGGAGGTAGTGGTCTGGGAGCAGAGAAACTGAGGTCTGGGAAAGACCTTAACTTAGAAAGGCCAAGGTCATCCACTGCATCCAGGACCATTGCCAGTCATCTTGACTTTTATCCTGCCACTGGACTTCAATAACTCTGGAGAAGAGAGTGTGGCTGATGACTTTGCTCAAATTTAAGTCAAGACATCACTCTTGTGAGGTCATTGATCCTCTCCGAGAATGAAGGCTGAACAACAATTTGTGCTAAACATGATGCTAAATGCTTTGCAATTGTTATTGCATTTGATTCTCATAATAACCCTGGGAAGCAGGTCCTATTATTACCCCCATTTTACAGATGAAGAAATGAAAGCTATGTACAGTCATATGAAATTAAAACAACTCTGAGGTACCACCTCACACCTATCTAATTTGCTAATATGATGGAAATGGAAAATGATAAGTGTTGGAGAAGATGTGGGAAAATTGGAACACTAATGCATTGTTGGTGCAGTTGTGAACTGATCCAACCATTCTGGAGAGCAATTTGGAACTATGCCCAAAGCACTATAAAACTGCATACCCTTTAATCCAGCAATATTACTACCAGGTCTGTATTTCAAAGAGAACATAAAAAGAGAGAAGGACCTACATATACAAAAATGTTTGTAGCAGCTCTTTTTGTGGTGGCAAAGAATTGGAAATTGAGG
Organism: Trichosurus vulpecula; assembly: GCF_011100635.1. NCBI lineage: Eukaryota > Metazoa > Chordata > Mammalia > Diprotodontia > Phalangeridae > Trichosurus > Trichosurus vulpecula. The sequence continues at coordinate 309,481,462 of NC_050575.1, forward strand.
GGATGCCAATCAAATGGGGAATGGATGAACAAGTTGTAGTATATGAACGTAATTGAATACTATTGTGCTATAAGAAATGATGAGCAGGAAGATTTCAGAAAAACCTGGAATGACTTACATGAACTGATGCTGCCTGAAGAGCGCAGAACCAGGAGAATACTGTACACAGTAACAACAACATTGTGTGATGATAAGCTATGATAGACTTGGTTCTTCTCAGCAATACAATGATTGAAGACAATTCCAAGAGACTCATGATGGAAAATGTTATCCACATCCAGAGAAAGAATTATGGAGTCTCTATGCAGATCGAAGCATACTATTTTCACTTTTTTCTGTCTTTTTTTTTCTAGTGGTTTTCCCCTTTTGTTCCAATTCTTTTGTTCACATGACTAATGTGGAAATATGTTTGACATGATTGTACATGCACAACCTATATCAGACTGCTTGCCACCTTGAGGAATGAGAAGGGTAGGGAGAGAAGAGGAAAAATTTGGAACTCAAAATCTTATAAGATAAATGAATGTTGAAATTTATCTTCAGATGTAATTGGAAAAAAAATACTATTAAATGGAAAAAAGGAAGACAAAAAAGAAACTATTACAATAGTCCAAATGAAGGTTTGAAGACAGATCATGATAGTTTGAACAAGGTTAGTTGTGTAAGAAAAGAGGAAGGGATGAATGTGAGAGATGTTGAGTTAGTGGAATGGATAAGGCATGGAATTGATCAGATGTAGTATGAGAATAAAAGTGAAGAGTCAAAAATGACACCTATATTTTGAAACTAGGTGACTTAGAGAATGGTGGTGCCTTTAATAGACAGAGAAAAATTATGAGAAATGGAAGAAAGGAGGGACAGATAGGGAAAAGAATGAGTTCTATTTTAGCCATGTCAAAGATGCAGAAATAGCCCTCAGGAGAGAGATGTGGGTTAGATGTATAAATACAGGAGTTATCTGCAAAAGAGATGATAATTGGAATCTATTAGTCATGGATGAGATCACCAAAAGATAAAGCGTAGAGAAAGAAGAGAAAAAGACCTTGGACAGAGGCTTAGGGTACATCATTCGATAAGGGACAGCAAGATGATGATGGTGCTATGAAGGACAGAGGATTAGGTAGATAAAGAGCCATGACAGAGCAATGTTGTAAAATCCAAGTAGGAGAGAGTGTCTGGAAGAAGACAGGTTACTAGCATTGTCTGATACTGTAGAGAGGTCACAAAAGACCTGAGAAGAGAGCACTTTTTTTTGTTTTTGTATTTGTCAATAAAGAGATCACTGGTGACCTTGAAGAGAGCATTTTAATTGAGTGCTGGGGATGGAAGCCAGAATTTGAAAGCTTGGGAAATGAGCAGAAGGTGTTAAAATGGAGAAAAAGTGGCATAGAAATCTTTCCTTACAGTACTATTTTAAGGAAAAGATGTTTTAAACAGCAAAATACTACATGATTGTGACTGATGGTCATATTACCTTCTTATCTCCTAATTAATATTTTTCCCAGGATCATGTAGTTTGGGGAACAGAATGAGGAAAAAGAGAGTCTCTGAAAATGGCCATTCTCTTTTCTTCCCTCATTTTCCATTGCTCAGAACAGGAGGAAGGAACAGGAAAGGAGGATCAAGGTGGCAAGATTTTAGGCTCAACATGGACAGGTCTTGCCCTTGTCTTTTGGACATCAGCCTTATAGACTTAGATCTTCAGGAGGGCTATGCTGCCACTGCTGATGCATGTGAACCAGACCTATAAGGGAGGAGAGTCCAAGGTCCAGAGACTAGCCAGTCAAGGATCATTGTGCAGAGACAACAACCAAGACATTGTGAAACCTCTGGACTGGTAAGAAGACCAGGAAACTGACCCATCTCTTGTCACTCCCCCAAGTATCTTCAGTGTTTTCACTGGTTTAGACCCAGACCTAGAGCTAGGCCCTGAATTTCATCTAGTATTCTTCCTCTTATCCCTTGTGCATGAACCTTTGGGTTTGAAAGGAGGGTATGGGGTATGGCATATCTAGCACATTTAGGAGCATTGATATTTTTCTCCTTGCAACTTCATTAAGTTAAATAAACTGTATGGCTGCCCCCCTCCATCAAAAAAAAGTTAATAAAAATCTCTAATTTCACCTTCTCTCTACTCCGTACTCTTAAGTATGAAACTTGAAATATTTTTTATTTCAGGACTCTCCTTTGTCTTCTTTCTTTTAAAGGATTTCCTGAATTCTGTGAAACCACTTTAACGTGAAACTCTGTCTACCATTCTAGAAATCTTTCTCTCTCTCGCTGTCTTCCCTCTCCCTTCTACCCTCCTGCAACCCCCACACAATCTTATTGGTCTCCTAAACTGTGTGGCTATATTTGGCACCATTCTAATAAACACTAATTAGCTCTTAAATAAGCTGGAAAAACAAATTGAAGAGATCCAGAAGGACAAATGTTGGGTAATTTGGATAATGCACTCAGGAAAGGTAAATACACAGCAGAAATATCATGGGAACTGCATGTCCTTCCAAAAGGGGTAGAAAGTCATCTTTACATTAGTGAGAAGACATTGAATGCCTTAAACTGGTATAAGGAAGTGAGAAGGGAAGGCACAGGAAAATATGACCAGGGTCCTACAAGCAACCTTGTAGAAGTGGCTAGGTGGCAAAAAAGGTAGAACTTAGGAGTCAGGAAGACCTAAGTTAGAATCTTACCTGAGACATTTATTAGCTGTGTCACCCTGGACAAGTCACTTAATCACTGTGAGTCTTGGTTTCCTCATTTGTAAGCTGGAGATAATAACAGTACCCATATCTCTACCAGCTTGAATGAATTATCATATTTAAAGCACTTTGTAAAACTGAAAACATTATGAAAATGCTAGCTATTCTTATGCTGGGCTTTTGGAGATATTTGGTTTTATTCTTAGGCCCAATATTTTAGGAACAACATTAAGAACTTGGAGATTTCTAAAGCAGTGTCAGCAAATGGTATCATAAGGTAACAACATTAGGACATATAATGATCAACTGAAGGGATTGGGAGTGTTTACCTTAGGGAATAGATGATATTGGAAGGGCTATTGTGTGGAAGAGGGATGGGATTGTTTTATTTGACCTAGAGGAAAGGACTTGGCTACATGCTACAGAGTCACGTTTAGCTTAATTATAAACAAAACTTTCTAACACTTATATCTGGTCCAAGAACAGTATATGGGCAGTTAGGTGATACAGTGCATAGAGTGCTGGGCCTAGAATAAGGAAGACTCATTTTCCTGAGTTCAAATCTGGCCTCAGAAGTGTCCTCACTTATTAGCTGTGTGACCCTGGGCAAATCACTTAACCTTGCTTGCCTCAGTTCCCTGTACATGAGCTGGAGAAGGAAATGGAAAGCCACTCCAATATCTTTGCCAAGAAAATCCCAGATGGGGTCATGAAGAGTCAGACATGACTGAACAACAAAATCAGTTCAAAACGGAACAATGTACTTACACTTACAATAACAATGTGCAATGTACTACATCAGGAGGTACTGAGTTCATAAGATAATAGATCAAGAATTAGAAGGGCCCTTAAAGATCATCTAGTCCAATGCATTTTACAATTGTGACCCAGAAAATTCAAGTGACTCAAATAAGACAAAGCTGGGTGAAAATAGTAGAGCCATGATTCAAAAATACTTCCTCTGATTCCAAATTGAGCATCTTTTCATTGCTGCCTACCTATCATTGAAAATATTTTGTCAGTGGAATGACCACTTGTCAGGTGTGTCATAGAGGGAATTTCTTTTACAATCAGGATGGGATGAGATGAAACAATGATTTGAAACAATTACTTGAAACAAGCATTGATTTTGATATGTTCTCATTTTGTGACAGCAACGGTCACACGTGTGCATCTCATAGACTGATTCACAAGGTCTTACCTTGAGCAGATAAAACAGAATGAAATAGTTTTCCCCCTATTAGTTGATTCTCTGTCAGTTGAGTGTCTTTCATACTGTTATTATTAAAATAAAGTAAACTGAGGTACAAAATTTCAAGGATGATCAATTTTACCCACCAAATTTACCAACAAATAGCATCTCAGCTTCCTCAGCAAAGCTAAGACCCTGAATGAGGGGTACAGCTCCTTTTCATAGTTTTGGGGGAGTACAGAACAGAGAAAAGGACTCCTTGAGCAGGGAAAATGTCATGATTGGTTAAAAGAGCTCAACATCATGAGTTGTGAAATTAGTATGATTGATTACAGAGCTGAGGCATGGAGGACAATATGATTGATTGGAAATTAGGAATGAGGGGTTAGAAATAACACCCTCCTTCCCTCTTGTGAGTCAGAAATGTATATTGTTTGAGTCCACTTGAAAGGTTAGAGATGGTGGACTAGGCTTCTTTGGTTTGCAAACCAGATTTCCTGAAGGATAGCTTGGTAGTGTAAAGATACGAGACCAGATTCTCTGGTATCCATCCACATCCCTTGAGGATAACAGATATCCTTGAGGCAAGATTGGAACAGTGGTAATCAGAAGAATAGAACTTCTAAACTGAACTCATTACATCACCAGAGAATTTCTGAACTAAGCTCAGAGACAAAGAACTATGACTTAGGCAGTAAATGGACAAAATCAATGAATTGTAAGTAGGATCAATTATGAAAAGACAGGCTCAATATGATCATCTGAATACTATACACAGATTCCATTGTTCTTTTTTATTGTGCTTTTAATACTGTGTTTCTCTAGGAATGGCTATCACCCCAAGGAAAAGTCCAAAATGTGTAGCTCTTCCAGATGACACTTCTCTGACTATTAAAGATATTGTAGCTGCTGTTGCTGTGGGGAAGTCAAGAATTTTAAGCCACATGCAAGACCACAAAAAGACAAAGAAAAAAACAAAAAACAGGATTGGTTGCACTAAAGTGTAAAAGGAAAGTATGGTTGAACTCAGAAAATAATACCAAGAACTCACAAGCCATTATTGCAAAGCATCCCAATTGACCTTCAGAAAGAAAGCACATAACTTCAGAGGAAAATAAGAAATTAAGGGGTCGTTATTAATTCTTCCTTGAAGTTGAAAGAACTCCAAGAAAACCATGCTAATGCTAAACATGTAGCAACTCAGGATTGCTATGAAGAACCATAAAATGCTTGTCACAAGCAACACAGCATAAATACTGAAGAACTAAAGATTTTTGGGGGGAAAGGGTATTTTTTATTGATAAAACTTATTTTTTCAATCAAACTATACAAAATTCATTATCCAGAAGACTAGGTGAGACTGTTGGATCTTGGTATCTTTCTTAAAGGCTGCAAAAGAACCACCTCCCCCCAAAAAATGTTTGGAGGATTTTTTTCAAATTTCCAGTTGGTCTAAAAAATCTTTTTCCCATTGAAGGCATGATGAACTCCAATAAATAAATTGATATCCTGAGAAGCAAAATTCTTCCTGAATTACAGAAATTCTGAAATGGAGATAGACTATTTAGAATATAATCTTGTACTATGCCATGAAAGGCTAAGACATTTATCCAAAGGATAGAGATAAATATGCTCCTATTACTTGGAAACTTGTTGTCTACTTTTAAACTGCATTGAACACCTACTGGCAATAATGAACTCATACTCATAAAAAAGTATTCTTTGTCAAAGGTCCATTTAATGTCTTATATGTGGTTTTATGACACAGCACTATAGAATGAGTGAAAATTTCATGAATTTAATATTGAATCTAATAAAAGGAGGGGCTACACTAAAATGATAAATTTCCAAACAAGAGTTTTTGTGAGATGCATGTTATAATATTTTCACATATATTAACAATTTTAATTATTATTGTTTTAATTCATTTACTTTGTCCCAGTTAATTTGCACACCATTCCATATTAGCATTCTTCTCTGGTACCTTTTCAGTAACGCTGTCAGAAAAGGAAATTAAGTTAGTCTGAGATGGTCTCTTATTCATTAAAACATGCTGGCTCTTTGAAATCATTGGTTTCCCTTTTGGATATTTACCCTCTTACTTCTATAATAATCTATACTTGTTTTCCTAGTAATTGAAAGATAATTCACCGGCCTATCTTTTGATAACTCTATTCTTCACCTCATCTCCCTGCCCCCCTTTTTTGAAAATCATTACAAACTTTGCCATACTCCAATCTTGTGAGACCTCCTCCAGTGGCTCAGCACTGGTGTCTAGCAATTTTCAGTAACAGAAGCTATACTTCATCGGGGCCAGGTGACTTAAATTTATCAATGTCAGCAAGGTGCTCTCTTATCATTTCCTTACTTATCTTTGATATCTACACCCTGTTAGCCATTTTTCTTTTTGTTTTGTCGTTTCCAATGCAAAGATCATGCTCACTGGTAGAAAAAACAGAATCGAAATAAAATTTGAGCATATCTGCCTTTCCCTGTTATCAGCTATTGCAGTCCTTTCCACCTAAAAGCAGATCCTTTATTTTTTTTCCTCATATAGCTTAAAAATGAAACAAAACATCTTTTTTCATTTGTTTCTTTTCCTTAACTTCTCTCATCAGTCTTACTTCATTCAGATTATTAGCACCCCTGAAACTATTTTGGAGGGTTAACTTCTATTTATCCTCTGTAGAGGCAGTAAGGTGGCACTTTGGATAGAGCAGTGGGACCTGGAATCAGAAAGCTGTTGCTGTCCAGTTGTTTCAGTCGTATCTGACTCTTCACGACCTCATTTGGGGTTTTCTTGGAAAAGTTAATAGAGTGATTTACTATTTTCTTCTCTTGCTCATTTTACAGATGAGGAAACTGAGATAAACAGGGTTAAGTGATTTTCCAAGGGTCACACAATTAGTGTGAGTCAGGAATACCTGATTTCAAATTTGGCTTCAGACACTTACTAGCTGTGTGACCTGGGGCAAGTCACTTAACCTTTGCCACATTTTCCTCAATTGTAAACCGAGGATAAAAATAGCACCTACCTCATAGGGCAGGATATTGTGAAGATCAAATAAGGTATTTGCAAAGCACCTGGCACATATTAGGTACTTGATAAATACTTCTTGTTTTCCTTTCCTCTTTTACTTAGTCTTGCTTCTAGCTCTTGTAAATTTATTTTCTAAAGTTAAGTTTGTGAGTTTCCTATGCATTCACATTAGTTTCTCCAGACAATTTTAATTTTTCCCCTTCAATGAAATAATTTATCTTTTTGTATTTTCAGAGTATCATTCTTGAGACTATCTCCCATTCCTCTAGGCAGACTTACTCTGTAGAATTGTGGTCTATGAGACTCTGCTTGTTGTTTATTCTCAACCTTTTAAAACCCACTTTGTTAAAATCTACAGTGCAAATCAAGCCAAGCCCAGATTTCCTCTCCTTTATTAAAAATTCTGATTTCTTGCCCATAGTGTTCCAAGAATTTTAATCCTAGCAACCAGTTCATCCTGATAGTAAGAATTATTTCCAGAATAGAATTTCATCCTGTTGGTTCCTCCAACTTTTAAAGGATGAAACTTTTATCAATGAAAGTCAGATAGTTAACTGTTCTGCTTTTGCCAGAGACACAGCTCTAATAAATGTCTGAATTTAAATACTCTACTTAATCTCCAAGCTTGGGCTCTATTTCCTAAACTACTTATCTATTTCTACTTTCTGTCCATGTGGATTTTACTACCATATCCTTTTTTTTTGTGTTTTGTTTGCTATTAAATTTGAGAGTCTTATCTACCATTTTTCTTTTATTTTGTTGCTATTATCACGGTATCTACTTTGGGGAGATTACATACATTTTTCCATTTCTCATTCTTTTTAAATACCCATTAACTAGATTTTCAAGACTCCTGGCAGATACATTCTTACCAGCTTTCATTAGGTGAACTGAGAAGGGCCCCAATTTATCACAGAATCATAAGACTGTTAAAAAGAAACCGAGGGGATTTTAGAAATGGTCTAGTTCAGAGTTGTCAAACACATAGACATGGGCTATTTACAGCCCACAACACTTCCTAGTGTTGCCCAAACCAGATTAAAACTTAACTGGAAATATTTAACAAAACATTAAATAAATAAATAATAGATAATATTACATTTTAAAACTAAGTCAATATGTAACCTATTGGGACACTTATGTATGGTTTAGTCAGCGCCACCACTTGGCCCCCACATTGCTATTTGACACCCCTGATTTAGTTAAACCACTTAACTGTATAGACGAGGTAACTTCAGACAGAAAGTTAAATGATATTTCCAGGGTTGTGATGGTATACATTTACAGGGTCAGAATAATACTGAGGTCTTAATTTCTAGTACAGCTCTCTTTATACTGTATAATGCACTGCTTCCATCTCTTTGCCCAGTATCCAGGGAGAAAAAAACCAAGAAATTTTATATGCCTTTTAGCTTGCTTATCAAAGTCCACTCAGATTGACTAGATCAGAACTCTAAGAAACCTCAAAGATGAGTTTAGAAGCACTTAAAGTATAATGATATGTACTTTTTATGACATAGCCAAGTACAGTTTGAAATAATTGTAGAGGCATGAGGACAGGCACAAAATCTAAGAGAAATATGTGTAATGCTTTAAAAAAGTATCAACAATTATATATATGTAATTAATAAAGGAATTGGGATCTTCTGTTGTAAAAATGGAAAAATTTCACATAAGAAATGATTGCTAATAACCTTCTTATTTATCTCTCTACTCTACCATCTTCAATATTGTTTCATGACCCCAACTAAAGAACTAGTCCATGCTGGGCTCTGTAACTAGCAAAGGATGTAGAGACTTTGGAAAGACTTCCTGTGAAGGACAATAGGACAATAGGAGAACTGAAGTGTTAGAGGATAAGGGTTATGAAGAAAGGAGGAAGAACTGGGATTGTTTGGCCTGAAGAAGGCACCTTTAAGAGGAGTTTTAAAATTGTATGATTTAGAATTAAGCTATAGAGGGTAGGGGAGGAAAGAGTTAGCTATTCTCCATACCCATTAAGATTATGAAATGACTTGAACAATACTAGGAATTTATGTTATATACAAGAAAAAAATCTCTTCCTTCTATATTTTAACAGATTACTGGAGGAAGTATAGACCAACTCTCATGTATCTGGAACGTATAAGTTATGGACTAATATATACACAAGAAGATGGCAAGATGGTTCTTCTGGTGGCTTTCTTTTCTTATACAAAGTGAGCAATTAGGCCTGACTTCTATTACTCTACATGTCCTGACACTTTATACTCAATATAATACAAAACTATTTTCTAAACCTACTCCCTTTTAGACTCCATTATGTCTGTTAATTGTTCTACCATTCTCCCATTTCTACCCCTTGTTGTTATCTTAGACGCCACTCTCATCCAACAGATTATAATGTCTTGTCAATTATGCATATGAAGCCATAAAATATGCACATGTATTTTCATAGCCATGTGAAATCATATGAAAACTGCTTTGAATCACTAATAATAAGATAAATGCAAATAAAATAAAATCCTGAGGTATCACATTGAACCTACCCAATTAAAGTGTGATTCTCCTATGTTCTACTAATCACCATATTTTTATTCATCTTACTCCCTATCTGTATAAAATCTTCCTATTTCTTCCCTGAGGCCTTTCGAGATGATCCTCCCAGATGGTAATGGCCTTTCCAACTTTGACCTCATGAATCAATTTTTTTTTTGCACCACTTAAAAATGCAGTCCTTATATACTATTTTGAATTACTGTTTTCTATGCATGATATTGCAAAATTCTTAGAGCAATTGTTGTGGTGGTTTGTTCTTGAACAGAACCATGACATCAGGATGATGATGTCATGACTTGCAAGTGAATTGGAATTTAATGATGAAGGTCTGTGTAAAGTTACCAGCCTTACTTTCTCCTCCAGAGCCATCTGGGTCCAGTGCCCAGATATGGTATTAATATAGTAGTTTTTACATAGTATTTATTTATATAGTAGCTCACAACTGCATAAAGACATTTAGAATACTCTGTATTTGTTAATTGTACCACTAGATGACAGCCCTGTGAGGAGAGGGGCTATCACTCACTTAAATTGTGTATCTTTTCTTGTGTAGTTTCTGTAATAGATGTTTCCCATGTATTTGTTGAATTGAATTTATTCAGATCTGTGATTTCATTTCTATGGATAGTCCATCTTCCAGCACAGATTGTGGCCTTCTCCCACTTCAGTAGTCAGTCTGAGTTGCTATGTTAAAATAAAATCTCTATCTGATGGCCACCTTCCCAATGATTAGCCTCTTCTCACTGGGTTGGGCTTGCCCAACTATGAGAAGCGCAGGCCCAGATAGAAAGTCTTTCCAGTATGGTCTGAACTACCAGAGAGTACATTGCACCGGTATAGCCTTTAATAGCCAAGAGTCAACTTAAACAATGATGAGACATTGGAGGAGGACCTTAATGGAGGTAGTACTCCTGTCCAAGTATATTCAACTTCCTGTGTTAAGGATCTATGCTGGTACATTTCATCTGTCATACCTGTACTCTCATCCATGCTCTCTTCAGATACATGCTCATTTTGATGGACCCACTCCCCATTGCATTTGAAGAAAATCTGCATTGCAGGCATGGCTTTGCACCTCAGGGCAATTGGGTTGCTCTTTATGATATAGGCATCATCAGGCTCCTGCATGAAATGAGGCAGTGTCCCAGGTGCCGACGGGATGGACTCAGGTAAGGTATCACCATTGTCACTTCCTGTAGAAAATGAAAAAGCAAATCAGAACAGAAACAACATTAGTCATGTGAATACTACAAGGCAAACCAAATTTTCACTTGGTTATAAAGCAAGATGGTTTTGTGCTTGAAAATGTTCAATGTGCAGCAGTTCAATATAGTTCATTACAGCATTACAGCCCCTCTAGAATTACACAAAAGGGTGAATTAGCTACAAGATATAGCGATTTAATTCAATAGACATTCTGCCCTCATCATTCAACTTAACTCTCACTCCAAACTTGTCAATGCCATATTAATTGACAAAGCTAATATCTTTTTCTCTATCCTTATTCATCTTGATCTCAATGTCAATTGATAAACATTTATTAAAGGCTTACTATGTGCTAAGCACTGAGGATACGAAGGTAAAAGGCAGTCCCTTCTCTCAAAGAGGTCACAGTCTAATGGTGGGGGGAGAGAACATGGAAATAACTATGTAGAAACAAGCTATAGAAAGGATAAATTGAAAATGAGCAACAAAGAGGCTAGAATTGAAGGCAATTGAGAAAGGCTTCCTGAAGAAGCTGGGATTTGAACAGGGACTTACAGAAAGCCAGGGAAAGCAGGATGGGGAGATGCAGGGATAGGGCATTCCAGGCATGAGGGAAAGAGTAAGGAGACGGAATGTTTTGTTCAAGAAATAGCAAGGAGAACAGTGTCACTAGATAGCTAGGCACATGGGGGGAGTATAAGGTATAAAAAGACTGGAGGAGAGAGGGGGTAACAGAGTTGTGGATAATGTGCATAGAGATTATGCTTTAACCAATGGGAGTTACTGATATGTCTGAGGAAAGGTGTAGAGGGGAAATAGAAGAGGGTCCAAGACAGGGTCTAGGGCGATGCCTGCAACTAGAAGTCATGACCTAAACAGAATTCTAGCAAAATAAATTGAGAAAGAGCAGTCAAAGAAGTAGGAAGAGAGCTAAGAGAAAAGAGTATCATTAAAGCTAACTGAATCCATGGAGGGAATGGACAGTGTCAATGCCTGTCAAAGAAGTCGAGGACTGAGAAAATGTCATTGGTTCATTATAACAGAATAATAATAATTGTTGATATTTAGGTAGACCATTACAATTTTGGAAGTGCTTTTCTCAGGGTAATCCTGTGAGGAAGGTAGCCTCAGAGTCATTGAGTATATTTTACAATCTAGACACTAAGATCAAGACATACTCAAGTGTCACATATTTATAGGTTAAAGATAATGACTTAAGAACTCCTCAAATACAGAATAATATAATTAGAGCTAGAAGAGACATCAAGGCTAAGTAAACACACAGAATCAATAACAGTTCTTGGCTACCTTTTCCCTGACATATTATATATCAGAACACCTTCTAGAATGCCTTTCTCAATTCAAATACTTTATTTATCTATGTATGTATGTGTATTTTTTTGTTGGTTAGTTGATTACCTGGGTCCTACTCTTCCAGATTGCATTTGGGCTTTTCTTGGTAAACATATTAGAGTGGTTTACCATTTCCTTCTCTAGCTCACTTTACAGATGAGGAAATTGAGGCAAATGGGGTAAAGTGACTTGCCCACAGCCTTTTTCACACAGCTAATATGTGTCCAAGGATGGATTTGAACTCAGGTCCTCTTGACTCCAGGCCCAGTGCTCTATCCACTGCACCAGCTAGCTGCCCATTCTATGCATGCGTTACATTTATTTCTTATGGGTCTGTAGGTTAACATAGTCTACTATGGGAGACATGGTCTCCAGGATCTTCTCTGACCTAAAGTACAGTTAGATGTCCAGCTTGTCCTTGAGCTCTAAAAAGACTTGGGAATTCTTCTGTGGTCCACTGGCTGAATGAGGAAAGGTCCTTGAGAGTCCAAATTGAATTTATTTCCACCCTGTGAAGACCTTTTGAGGCTGTATGCTTCGTGCTATGGATAGAGTTATATCTGGCAGCTCAGTCCCTTCACACCCCTCCTCAGAACCATCCAAATATATTTTATTTCCCACTGCACCCACACAGAAACACAACCTAAATTGTACTAAATAGGCCAGGGACTAACTATACAAACCAAACTCAAACAGACCCATGCTTATGGTCTGTAAGCTACAATTATAACTATTCTGTAAAGGGTAGGAAGAAGCAGATGTGATTCTCTTATCACATTTAGGAAACTGATGAGCAAAGACAAGTAAAATCATTCTCCTTTCTCAAAAGGACAGAGGGCTACTTATTTTCTAGCTTTCATCTCTGGATCATTATGTCTGGATGCCACTTTTTAGGAAGGACAGAGGTATAAGTTGGAGAGTATCCAAAAGAATCAAACTCACATGGCAGAGGGCTTTGAGTTCACGTATTACAAAAAAGGTTAGAAAGAAATGGGGACACTGACCCCAAGGGAAGATTCATAATAGTTGCTTTCAAGCATATAAAGCATTGCCATTGGGAACAAGTATAATGTTTCTTCGGTTAGGCCCATGAGATAGAGCTAGAAGCCGTGGTAGATGTGTCTGAGAGGCAAACTGAAACCTGATATAAAGAAGGAGCTACACAAAAGTAAAATGGAAGGTAGTTGGTTTCTCCTCAGTTGGGAAGATGATATAATTATTTATTGAGTATATAACGGGGGGAGAGGGGCTCTAGTTCATGTGACTAGGGTGACCTCTGATGACCTTCCTACTTTGAGATAATGTAAAGCTCTTCTTCCAAATTTGAAAACTTCATGACTCCATTAAGTGACTACTATGTGCAAGACTTTGGGCTAGTGCTAGGGACTCTAAGATGAAAATGATAGACCGTTCCTTCAGAGGACTGAAAACCTAATAAAGTGTGTGTGTGTGTGTGTGTGTGTGTGTGTGTGTGTGTGTGTGTGAGAGAGAGAGAGAGAGACAGAGAGAGAGAGAGAGACAGAGAGACAGAGAGAGAGACAGAGAGAGAGAGAGAGAGAGAGAGACACACAGAGAGAGAGAGACACAGAGAGAGAGAGAGAGAGAGAGAGAGAGAGAGAGAGACAGAGAGAGAGAGAGAGACAGAGACAGACAGACAGAAAGAGATAGAGAGACAGTAACAGAAAGAGAGAGGTGAGGGGGAGGGAGACAGTGAAGGAGAGAGGTGCAAGGAAGGGAAAGGAGGGGAAGGGGGAAAGGATAAGGGAGAGGAAAAGAAGAGAGGTAGGGAGAGGAGAGAAGAGGAAGGGAGAGGAAAGGAAGGAGGGAGGGAGCAGAAAACAAGAGGGGAAAGTAGAGGAGAAGAGGGAAGAGGATAGGCCTGGGAGGAGATGAGAGGGGAGGAGAAAGGAGGGGAAGAGAGGGGAAGAAAGAGATCACTTTTAGCTGGGAAGGAATCAGGGAACACAAAAAGCCTATTCATATCCTCCCAAAGGAAGTTACCAAAAGCCTTTCTGGAATGTTTTGCACAAAGGCCTAGGGCTTGCAATTGTTGGAAGTAATTCTAACTGCTATACCTAGCTCCCCTGAGAATTGGCTAGATAATGGGCAAAAAACAGTAGGACTAGAGCTGACCCCAACCCTCCTTTCTTCATACCCACCAATATGACTCTGTGCAAATATGGCTTCTTATTACTCCTGCTAAAGTCAATGACCCATATCGGTAGGCAAGCCATTGTGAAGAGTCAACATCACACACAGCTAAAAAGGATGATTTCCTGCTTCAAGTTTCTTTTGGGACCATTTTTAAATACCAAAAGGGGGTTGGTTCTTCAACAAAGTATGACTTCCTATAATTATATTTTGTGGAGGAGAGAATAGAAAGGATTCCGAATTATGAAAGAGCCTGCTGGCAAGCCAGCACATGCAAACACTGTTCCCCACTGAAATAAATTAAACATATAACAATAGCTTAAATCCACCAAACATGATTTCCCCCTTAACTATACTAACTTATAAAATAAAAAGCCTTTGTGCCAAATAACTGGAGACAATGGAAGCTCTGGAATCAAAGTTTATAATGGAACAGCTAATGCTATTCTAATTAATTGGTACCACCAAGGAATCAATAAGTCTTGAATGTTTTAAATACTAAAGACAGGACAGAGTATATACTATGCAAATGCAATGAAGTCACTTCATTTTTTTTAACTCTCACGGAGTAAAAGAGATGCAAGATAGAACCACAGTGTTTTCTTTCTGATTTTAAAAAAAATATATTTACAATGAAGTTCATAAAATATGTCATACATTAAATCACTTTATTACTGACTGCTGATGCCAATTTCCATCTTTTATAAATACCAAGTCCCTTCAGGCTTTAGTAAATCCATGCATTAGAGGAAATGACAAAGGTATTAAAAGATTTTATATGGGCATCAAAACCTCATACTCCCATCATCGGCTTGAGTCTCTTCCAGAGCAGCAAGCACGCTATTGCATAAAGGGGTCACCTGATACAGAAGATATCCATAAACTATACAGTGGTGGCATTAATGAGCGGCGACAGTGCTAAGTTTCCAGCAGAGTCTCTTGCAAATGATACTGTTTTGCTTCACTATTAGCATCATCTCATGCATGACCAACCTGAAAATCTACATGAAACCAAGGGGGTAAAACAATAGTGAGTAGGTAAATATGAAGTCTGGCACAGTCTGGCATGAAGAAAATGTCAGATTGGGAACATGAATATTTTAAGAATTTGACAAGTGGCGGTACCAAATATCCATTTAGCAAAGCATTACGGAAGCCCTTCTCAGGTGCCTGATGCCATCCCAATAGAAATACCTTTTAAATGCACTAATCATCAAATCTTCTTCTTACCCATATATATTAAAAAGACACATGATTTCCCTTCTGTAAGTGCTCCCTGCAAGGATGAAGATTGTCAATAATAAGTCTTCCTATGAGGACCAAATGAAATACCACATGGAAAGCGCTATGTAAATATTATAGGAATAAGGTATAAGGACTGGATTAGTGATTGATTGGTATAGGATATTCTTAGGAAAGGAATATATTGTCGATTGTGGTGGTACTGACAGTGATGGTTGATGATGATGGTGGAAAGAACAGTTTCTACTGGTGGTGGCAGTGATATAGACAAAAAAATTGATCTGATGGTGGCACATCTCCTGATGATATACCTCCCCATATATATCTAGGTTGGTTCTCAAATACAAGGAATGGATCCCAGCCTTGTGCCTATACTCAAAGCCTTTCTAGCTTGGTTTAATCTGTCTGAATTTATGTTTGCCTCTAAGCACCCAGTGTAGCCTGTTTGCTTCCCTGATACACTGGGGCATAAAAGATAATTTAGTAGATAGAAAAGAGACATAAATATGAGCTAGTATTAATAGTTTATGTTTAATATATATCAGTTAATATGTTTATACAATCATTTATAACTAATTAAAACACCACTTTTTGTGTGCAGTAGAAATAAATGCACAATGTTCAAAATGTCATGAGTTGCCATAGCCAAAAAAATTCCCTGATGCTCAGTGCTCTGGAGATGAGTCACCCTGCATTTAACTATGGTCTACACACCATAGATTTATAGTTGATCTGAGTCCACGCTAGAAGGTTTTTTCCATTTTGGTAGGATCTGTCAGAATTTGCTTTCCACTAGAATTGACTATGAGAATCTAGGATAACTTCACACCATGAAGAGGTATGAGAGTAAGAATTTAATAGTGGAATAATCTCCATACCAATTAAAAGATGGATTTAATTGAAAAATACAGAGTAACAGTGTTCTGGCCATGCTAAGAAACTCCAACGTAATATAACATAAGCATTAGGAATCAATCAAAAATCATTTCTTGTGTAGCTGTTATGTATTGGAAACTCTAGGGCAAGGGAATATCAGAGAAATACAAGATTGAACTCCTGCAACAATGAATTTACAATCTGGATGGGGAGAGAGAACGTACACAAATAAAATGCCTGGAAATGAGAACACGAAGGCAGTGCCAAACCAAAAAATGAGGCATCTTCCAAAAGTTCATTTGGAAGTTGGTTGGCCAAAACCCCTAACACAGTTATGCACACACACACACACACACACACACACACACACACACACACACAATTATAAATGGTGTTACAGTTCTTAGGCCATCCCACAATTCAATTCAATAAACATTTTTTTAAGTACTTACACTGTGTAATGCCCCTTTCTAGGTGCTAGGAATACAAATACAAAATTAAAAATAGTCACAGCTTCATAGAGTTTGACTATATCCTTAATTTTACAAGGGAGAAAACATAGGTCTAGAAATAGAGAGTGACTTCACGTAGATGGTAAGTGGCATCCCAGGTCCTCTGATTCCACATCTAGTGTTCTCTCCATTACAACATACTTCCATCAAGTACCTTATATCCTCCTGGGGTGTGTGTGTGTGTGTGTGTGTGTGTGTGTGTGTGTGTGTATACAGCATTTACATAGATAAGTAAGCATAAACTAATTTAAGAAGGACCTTCTGGCCACTCACACAACTATTATTCTTTTCTGGGCTACTCCAGCCTCCAGTTTCTCCTCTTTCCAATCCAGCATCCATCCAGCTTCCAAGTTAATAATTCTTATCACATATATGAACATATTATTACCCTACTCAAAAATAATAAATAGTCCCTATCACTTCAGGGTAAAATATAAAGTCCTTAACATGACAAGTAAAAACTCTTCACGACAAATCCTCCCCCTAACTTTCCAGACATATTTCGTGTTATTCCTCTTCACACATTCTACTTGCCAGCCATCCTGACCAAGATATTCCTGAAACTGTATATTCTAAATCAAGTTTCCATGTCATAGCCTGAAATGCACTCCCTCCTCATCCCCCTTTCCCTCACATCAGCGATATCAATCTCAAATAGGATCTCTGGGGCCACTTATTGACTTAGAAAACTACACATTAACATTATTTATGTTCTATTGTACTTTAATTTATTTTGTTAAACATTTGCCAATTACATTTTAATCTCTGCAATGTGTCTAGCAGGCCAAGTGTTTAACACTTCTGCCTTAGAACACCTAATTTCCTTCAAAGATCAACTCAGATACGAATTATGTGCAGACATTCAAATTCTGTCTCCTCAAATTATCCATAAACACTAAATCTTCCAAGTAGATGATAAGCTTCTTAAGGGCAGGGATGTTTATTTTACTGGCAGTGTAGTCTCATAACTACACTTTGCATATAGTCAGCCTTCAGTAAATATTTGTTAAATGAAAATTTTAAGTTAAATGTTAATTTCACAGGCAGAAGTGATAGGACTTAAAAACTTGGATATGCATGGTAGAGAGGAAGAAATAATAAAAGATTACTTTAGTAGAGTCTGGGCCATTGTGGTCTAGAGTTTTAAGCTGTGATATCAGCAGTTCTAGGACCCTGGGGATCATAAATGTCTGTTGATTTGAACATTTGTTCTTCCTGGATCTGTGATATCATTAATGTGAGTGTTCTTTCCAAGGATACAGATCACGATCACTTCATAACTTCTCATCTTATATGATTCTTGTTCATATTTTTTCATAAGACTTCTATGAAAGATCCTTCTAGGATCATGTTATTCCATAATCTAGAGCCAGATGGCAGGAACAGGGAGATAGTGATGTTAAAGACATAACCTTCTGCAACAGAGAGGTTTGAAATCCTTGAAACACTGGACATTTTCCACCTACTTTCAAACCCGGTCTGCTCAATTCTGGCTCTACTTCACTGTCTAACTGCACAGTGAATGTCCACAGTACATATATGGAATAGGGTTTAGTGGGAAGAGAACTAGATTAGAAATCAGACAACCAAGGTTCAAATCCCAGCTATGTTACTTGATACCTGCATGACTTTGATCAAGACACAGCTTCTTTTAGTTCTTAGTATCCTCATGTGTAGCAAAAGGGTTTGGAGCAAGGTTACCTCTATGCCCCTTCAGGTTCTAAATCCAACAATTCAGGTTAATTTAAGGCCTCTTTCTATGCACTTTAATGGTTTGCTGTATAGGTACATGGCATAGTTTTTTTGTCCAGTTGTTTTTCAGTTATGTCTAACTCTTTATGATACCATTAATGGTTTTCATGGTAGATATACTGGAGTGGTTTTCCATTTTCTCCTGTATCTCATTTCACAGATAAAGAAACTGAGAAAAACAGTGTGAAGTGACTTGCCTAGGGTCACACACCTAGTAAGTGTCTGAAGCTGGATTTGAATTCAGGAAAATGAGTCTTCCTGGCTCCAGGCCTGGGAATTTATCCACTGTGCCACCTAGCTGCCCCATGGCATAGTTTGATCACATATATTCATCAAATTTATAGTAAGCTAAATTCAATTATTACCTGGACATTTAACAATTACCTATTAATATCTAGCCCCTCAAAAACAAAAATAAAAACCCTGAAACACAAATCATTTCTATTACCTGTTGTAATCTAAAATTAAAACATTAATAAGGTTTTGGATTTTTTTAATGTAAGGGCTCTGTGACTTCAAATGATATTTAAATACTGACTATGAAAGATGTGGCATGTATACATTGTGTTTGCTCACAGTGAGTGGCTAGTTAACAAAAACAGTTACTGCCAAAGGATAGTTGTATTTTCCCCCTATATTGTCACACAACCTCAGAATCATTTTGACTCTTCCTTCTCCTTTTACTTATATACACCATTAGTTGCAATGCCTTCTATATTCTAACACCAGTGTAGTTCCTTCACCTGTCTCCCTCTTTTTATTTTTTCTATAATCTTCCTTATTCAAGTCCTACTTCTTTTTGCTTAGACATTTATATTAGCTAATGGATTGGGCTTCCTAATTCCATTTTGTCCCCTCTCCAACCTTTACTTAATATTACTGCTCTAGTAATCTTCAGACTTCATCAACTTCAATGGCTCCCTATCCCCTACTAATTAAATTAGTAGCTCTTGACTCTGGTGTTTCAGGCCTTCCATAATCTGGTTCTAGTCAACCTTTCTAGTTGTGTGGCATGGATGGAGTATTGGACTCAGAGTCATGAAGACTTGGGTTAAAATATCTCTTCTGATATTTACTAGCTGTGTGACCCTGGGCAAATGACTCAACCTCTCTGAAACTCAGGCTCATCATTTACAAAATGAAGGGTTTGGATTACTATAAATGTTCTCTAAAGTCCCTTTCAGTTCTAAATCTACGATCCTAGTACTCCTCTTTGGACACATATCTCTCTTTTTGTTCAGACTTCTCTCACCTCTTTGTGTTTGTTCCATATAATCTCCATGTCCAGACCCCAAAATGCACCTGTTCAAATCTCTGCCTTTCTTCAAATCAGCTTACATGCTGCTTCCTGCATGAATCCCTTCTGACCTTCCAAATGAAAATGATCTTTCTTCCCTAAAATTTCTCATATAACTTTGCCCACGGCTCTCTTTTGCACTTATGAAAGAACAAATAGAAAAAAAAAATCAACTAAACAGAAAACCCAACAACAACCACCAAAAACCAAACCAAAACAAAACAAAACAAAAAAAAAACCACGTTAAGCACTTCGTTCAAAGCACTGTGTGTTAAGCACCGGGGATAAAATTAAAAAGTTAAACAGCTTCTGCTATCAAGCAATTCACCTTTTAATGGGAGAGACAACACATATGGAAGACTTCAGCTATGGGTCACCCAGAAAGGTCCCTTGGACCTTAGGGCACAGCAGCTGAGGATATTGTGATGAATCGTCTTTAATGTATTCCCACTGATAAAATGATCTCGGCCTCTGATGCTGAACCACTTGATAGTGCCAAGGACTCTGCTAATGAGAAATTTCTTTTCTGGGACTGCAGTAGCTGTAGTTACAGCACCAGGAGAAGCCGTTGCTAGGGCACATCTTCCTAAGTTTGTTTTACAGAATAATTATGTGGAAATGGAAATGGAATCAGGACCTACAGTCTGGGGTGCTATCCTTCCCAAAGTTTGGGGGTTTATCTGCTTATGATATTTAGTCAAGGTAATTGAAGCTGGGCCCCTTGGTTGCAGTGATTACTCCCTTCTGTGATGGCTTTAAGAGATAGACTTGAAGCAGTATAAGTAGTTTCGGTGGAACTTCTATTCCCAAGGTTCTTCAGCTCAGGATACCGGGCTTTATCCATTGGGATGTAAGAGAAGGTGATGGTGGTTTGACCTGCCTGGTACATCACCGTTCTTTCCTTCAGTGTCCCCTGCATGGAAGCTAAGTAATACAATGGATAGAATGGATAGAATGCTGGCCCTGAAGAGAGGAAGACATGAGTTTGAATACATCCTAAGAGTCAGATTAGTTATGTGACCCTGAGCAAGTAATTTAATTGCTATTTGACTCAGTTTCTTCAAATGTAAAATAAGGATAATAATAACAACTATATCTCTGATTCTTGTGAGGATCAGATGAGATAATATTTGTAAAGCATTGAACACAGTATCTGGTACATGGTAGGTCTTTAATAAATTCATCTTTCCTTTTTTCCTCCATTCCATTATTCTATCCTTCTTTCCTTCTATCTTTCTATCCCCTGTTCCTCCCTCCCTACTCTCTTCCCTCCCTCCCTCCTTGCCTCCTTCCCTTCCTTCCTTCCTATTTTCCTTCCTTCCCTCCCTTCCTTTTTTCCCTTCTTCCTTCTTTCTCTTTTCCCTTCTTCCTTCTTTCCTTGCTTCTTCAGCTAGGCTATCTTGTTTGCCTTGTATTATAGATATTTTTTGCATATGACTTTCTGTCACGTAAGCTCCATGAGATCAGTGTCCTTAGAGTATTCTTTTTTTTTTTTTGTACTCCTAGGGCTTGGGGTGGGGGGAGGGACTTGTCCATAGTGAATAAACTTAAATCATTGTTAGTTTTGCTCAATTAATTTAGAAAAAAAAGATTTCAAAACAAGAATGTCTTGTAGGCTTCAAACACATTAACTTTTCCCTGGCCCCTTCCTGCAACACTAAACTGCATATGTAGATGGCCTTCAGAAATAGCATTTTCCATTTCATTGTCTGGAAATGCACTGGCCTACGGCAAGATAGTTACAACCCTAGCCTAGGAACCATCTCTTCAAAGCTCAAGTTACATCACCTAAAAAGACAACACAAAAGAGTTGCATTCTCTGCTTTTTGCTTATGTAAATGTGACTTGTCTCCATATGGTTACCTAATTAGATAGGGGATGCATTTGTACCCGTTTAATGTGCTACAACAGCCGGAATTTTACATACAAAATATTTAATGCGATTTATGAAACATATACTCTTTCCCTAGGCCCCATTAAAGCTCTATTTTTTCTTTTTTTTTCTTTTTGAGCATTGAAATCATTTTGCATTCTTTCCTTCCTCTAATAAAAATGGAAATGTTTTATATTGGTATATTTGCATATTTCACCTCTTGTCTTGGATCTCATATGAAGCAAGCCTAAGATACTAGTCAACTGAGCATATCTCTAATCCTTATAGGATGTTCCTTAAAAAGTGGAAGCAAAAACAAAATGAAACATAAACTTTGAATGTCCATGCGCTTACCCTAAAGGAGGGGTTCCAGATTTTGGAGATGCTTAGAAAAAAATTATGTTCCAATAAGGAAGCATGTTATAGTGGAAAGAGTCGTGGATTTGGGGTCAAACCTGAGTCCAGGTCCTTAGTTGCTATATAGCCTTGGGATTGGTGCCTTGCCTTATTAGGTCTCAGCTTCCCCCTCTGTAGAATGTCTGTAGAAGATCACCCAAAAGCCTATGATTCGACTGCTGCATAGGCACTATCTAGAACAGAAACCTTGACATGAGAATATATGATTTCACAAGTATAAATGTAGGCTGTATGCATGCATTAAGAACAATTGAACTTCAACACTAGAGGCCCACATGGTTTGGATAAAAGAATGTAGACTCAAAATCAGACCAGTTCTAATCACTGTCCTGCAACTCAATACCTGTGACACTGACTTCTTAAAGCCTGATTTCTCCCTATTTCTAAAATGGCATGGTGATTCTAACTCTACCTGCCTTAGAGAGTTATTGTGAAGATCAAGAGAAGTGATGATACGTGGAAGAGCTTTGAAATCATAAAATCCTATAGGAGTGTCAGGTAGGCTATTTCTTTTGATGTACCAGATAGTACATCAGTACCAGGTCGCTGCATCTTCCTATAACACTGTACTAGATTAGAATTGAGCGTAAGAATGTCTGTCTTAATATAACTCCATTCCCCCAAAGAAGAGGTTTAAGTTTCTAAAATGGTTAAAGGGGAAAAAAAAGACCATTTTGAAAGGTTATTTTTCCTAAAAGGTAGACCAATATCATGGGCTCCAAAGGACAGGTCTATAAGGTGTGTGTGTGTGTGTGTGTGTGTGTGTGTGTCTGTGTGTGTGTGTAACAGCAATGTTGTTGGCATATGCCTTTTTGTAACAACAATGTTGCTAGCAGCTACTGTGACTGTGTAAGACCAATAACACCAGCACACAGAAGGGCTGCCAATACAGATTCTGCTTGTCTAAGGAAAGCAACTTTAAAGGGTTAACAATGTCACTTTAATTAAACATACATATATCATTCACTTAGTTTAGGGAGAAAAGATTAGCCCCCTGAACTTCAGAGCAAATACAAACAGAAATTACAAACAGATTAAGACTGACCTTATCTGATCAAATCACAATAATCACCAGAGAAGCACCAACATCTGGGTTTTCAAAGCCTCAGGAGGAGGTGGGGGGGGCGGTGCTGTTTCAATGGCTTGCCCAGAGTCTTGTCAGAAACACTCTTTCAAAAAGTGTGCCCCCAAAAGTCAAATGCTGACCTTCCAGTATATATACACCCTGAGGGTTGGGGCCAACTTAGCATTTAGGATGTGGAGAAAGTTAGTTCTTCAATCCGCAGTGCCAGGGTGTGGGAGAGTTCTTCAATCACTAATACCACATCATATACATTGTTTCAAATCAATGACTCCCAATTGCCTTATTGCTGAGAAACACTCCAAAACAAAAAAAGGTCCACTTTACCTGCCCCATTCAAACAAAGGCAAAACTCATTAAAGGTATTTGATAGCCTTAGCGTCCCTAAAGAGAAGAACAGCAGAAAAGTCCAGCCCTGATTACCATTACAGTGTATGTGGTAAACTGAGTTAAGGTTAGAGGGGAAGGTAGATAAGTTTCCATGCTGTGTTCTGGATTTTCTTTACCTTCACCCAACTTTTCGTGATGAATCCTCATTTTAATCTTAGAATTAACCTATTGGAAGCACACCCCCACCCCCACCATAGTCTTTCTCTCTTATCAGTTGGCCACTACTGGAACCTTTATGTAAATAGACTTCTCAGACCAATCATGTCTCACTTGCTGTCTAGGTTGTACTACTGATTTCATCTACCATTCCTCCATTCAGGATATCTTTATCTCCTATACCATTCCCCCCCTTTTATGTACTGTCTTCTTCCATTAACATGTAAATTACTTGAGGGACTATCCTTGCATTTATCTTTCCAGGGCTTAGCACACTGCCAGACACAGAGTGAGTGCTTAATAAATAATTCTTGAGTTACTCCTTTCTCCTCTCTGAGGTACTCTCTGTCTCCTGTCTCTCTAAGTGGAGGGTCATGCGGCCTCAAGCCAAAAAGAGTCTTTGGATTAAAACCATAGTTGAAATAGCTTTGTATCACATCATCTTCTGTGCCATACCTTAGTATTAAGACATGAAGTCATATAGCACTCTTTATGAAGACAGTCCAGTAAAATTGTTGGCCTGTAGGCACTGAAGGAAACCATCAAGTCACTCAGACAGTCTTTGCAGTTCCCCTTAAAATAATCTCTCTACTACAAGAACAGAATCCAACACTGACCTTTGAGCAGTTATGACTTGTTCTAGAAAGCATACCTAGAAAACATGGATTCTATATGTTTTATGGTATGAAATCTTATGAGTTGGTGTGGAGGGGTTGGTGTGTGGTAAAAAAATATTGTTAAGAAAAGCAGCAGTATCTTTTGAAAAATATTTATTTCCAAATTCCTGAATGAGTGGGAATGTTCTTGCTGGCCTCAATTATTGACCTCAGCTGATACAAAGAGACTTCTTAATTCCCTTTCCATTGTGCACTGTTACATGAGCACATATACGCAAACATTTTGTGTATGTGTGTGTCTTTGTGTGTATGAATAAACTTTAACAAGTTTTCAAATTCATCTGAAGTCTAGCGGGACTTTGGAAGGATTTTACCTTCAATTGTTTTTTCTTCTCATTTGTGACTGACAGTTTTCAAGAATAAGGCCATTCATAGTTATATAAAAATGGCTGTTTTAATAAAACCATGAATGACAGAATACAAAATAATCAAACACCATTCTCATATTTTTTCATTCTTAGAAATTACCTCCTGGAAAAAGCTTGGTGTTCTATGTTCTACACTTTATTATAATAGCGAATCTCAATCATGTTAAGACATTCAAAAGGAAACAGAAAGAGCAAGGAAACCATAAAGAACAAATGACATGTTCTTTTTTGATATAAATAGGGCTGTATCTGTGTCAGGTCACATTTAAAAAATCTTGATTATAAGCTGCTAGATACATCTTTTGAAATTTGTATCAGAGTGACATATCATTTTGAAGTTGAATGGAATGCTTAGCATGACCCATTTTTACCCTTTAAGCAAACACACACACACACACACACACACACACACACACACACACACACACACAAAGGAGAAAGCTTATTGGGTAAAAACATTTGGGAAAGGAGACAAGATGTAGGACTTCACCCCTCTAAAGCTTTTGTATAGACTCTGGGGAAACCTTTGACAGGATTAAAACATGACTAAATCTCCCCCTAAGCTAATTTGGTATCCAGCGAATATGCTAAGTAAATGTGGTCAAAATAAAATGCTATGTTTTCTTTCAAAAAGTGGAAATGTTATAATGAAAGGCTGTTTCCAAATATAAATAACATTTAATAGACCTTGAATTGAAAGAATACCTTCCTTATAAGGACTTCGAAGAATTTGATTGAAATGTATTAGAAAAAGAACTGCATTTGGAGCCTAGAGACCTAGGTTCATTCCTGGCTTTTATACCGATTAGCATGATATGAATCTGGAATTTATAGACGGAAAGGGCCATAGACTTCATTAGTTTAGTGTTCTCATTATACAGATGAGAAAACTGAGACCCAGGGCATGCACTAGCAATGTAATCTTGAGCATATTGCATCTTTGGTCTGAGCCTCTGATTCCTTATTACTGATAAACGGGAATAATGATACTTATATAGATTACCTAATAAGCATGTTGTGGGAAAAGCACTTGGTAAATCACTCTAATGATATAAACTCTACAAATACTAATGTATGTAAAGTACTTCTAAAATTATAAACTACTAATAAGCAGTTTAGTAAGTGCAGAGAGGAGAAATAGCTGACCTCAGAGTCAGAAATGCCTGGGTTCAAGCCATGCTTCAGATAAATACCAGCTGTATGACCCTGGGGAATGAACAATCTCTCTGTTGTCTAGGCTACTCTTTAAACCTAGAAGATGCAGATAAAGAAAGGAATTTGTAACTGGTAGTGGAAGTTCCTCACCAGGACCTCTCTAGACCAAACAACTCACTGGTAGGGTAAAGTCAACCAACCAACCAAACAAATAAAAACACATAAATAACAACTATTCTTATTAATATATCAAGAATAAAAGCTAGATGGCACAGTGAATAGAGCATTGGGCCTGGAGTCAGGAGGACCTGAGCTTAATTGGACAAGTCACTTAAAGCACTATACAAGTGCTGGATATTATTAGCTCTTATTATTATTTTGAGAGAATATCTATAAATTGTTTAGGGTAGTGCCTGGTACATGTTAGGACACTACTAGGTTTATTTCCAAAGATAATCAGGGAAAAAGAAAAAGAACCTATATGTTCTAAAATGTTTATAGTAGCTCTCTTTATGGAAGCAAAGAACTTGAAATTGTGGGGATGTCCATCATTTGGGGAATGGCAGAACCAGTTGTGACATATGATCATGATAGAATGCTTCTGTGCTATAAGAAATCATGAGCTTGTTGATTTTAGGAAAAAAAAAACATGGATAGACTTGAACGAAATAACGAAGAGCAAAATGAGCAGAACCAGGGGAGCACTGTATACAGTAATGGCAACACTATTTCAAGAACAACTTTGAGTGACTAAGTAATTTTGACTATTATAAATAAACTACAAAGGACCTATAAAGGAAGGTGTTATCTGCATCCAGAGAAAGAATTGATAAATAGAAGCCTATATAGAATGATTTTACATATGTGTATGTGTGTGTATGTATCTCTATATGTATAAATATATATACATACAAACACATACACATACTGATATGCATATTTGTGTATAACGGTAGCCATCTCTAATGCAGGGACAGGGAGCACAAAAAAAGGGAAAAAGAAAGAAATTTACATGATAAGTTTATTATATATTTAAAAGGAACAACAGGTTGTACATAATAAATTTGCAGTTTCATGTACAAAAAAATACTTATTCTCTTTCCCACCTTTCCTCTATATAAATATTAGTTATTATTATTGTTTGAAACATTATATCTATATATATATCTTTCAAAATATTTTGACAGCAGTTATTTAATTTTTTATCTTCATAACATTTATTCATTCACAGAATCAGCAAAAATTTGATAGTTTAAAGCAGGGGGTGTGCTTGATTCAGGTCATATTGCCTTCTGAAAGTCTATTGTTTCTCTTCTCAGTGTGAGCATGTACATTTCAGAAATTGTAAACACTACAAATCAAGGCTTGATTAATTGTTCTGTTGATTGTCATGACTTTAAAAAGTGATAGAGAAAATGTTAACAGTGCAGACTAAACTTAAAAGTCTGTTGTGGGTCCTTTTTTTGAGAGCTAGTTGTTAAACATTGCACCTCAGTAGCCACGTAGTAGAAATTTTCACTATCATATACCTTAAAAGTGGTTGCCCAGCCACTTCTTGAAGACTTCCAAGGAAAAAGAATTCACCATTTCTCAAGGCAATCCACTCCATTTTTGGACAGTTCTAATTGTTAGGGAGGTTTTTGGTTTTGTTTTATTTTTCCCCCCTGAAATCAAGCCTAAATATATTATTTTCTAATAATTGCTCCTGATTCTGCCCTCTGGAGCCAAACAAAATAAGCCTAATCCCTCCTCCACATGGCAGCCTTTCAAAGATAGCTATTATGTCCTTACTCTCCTGTCTCTGAGATTTTTTTCCCTCTTGCTTAAATATCCCCAGTTCCTTGAAAAATTTCTTATGCCATGCTCAAGGCCCTTCATTATCCTACTTACCTTCCAATGGATTCTCTCTGGCTCATCAAAATCCCAGAACTGAACACAGTGCTCTAGACTAGAAGAACTCTGATGAAGGGAGAGGACAGTGGAACTGTCCACTCAAGTCCAGACCCTCATCATGCCGTGCCCTTTAGTTAGTCTTCCTGCCCCATTTTCTCCCCATACCAAAACATCTTTCACTTAGCAATAAAAATATTCTTCCTAAACCATCGATCTGACTATGTCCCACCCTATTCAAGAAATTCCAATGACTCCCCAAATTCTCTGACTTTGAAAGCCTTTAAAGAAGGAAAAATGAAGGAAAGAAGGAAGGGAGGGCAGGTGGGAGGGAGGAAGAATGAAGAAAGGAAGGAAAGGAGGGAGAGAGGCAGAGTGGAAAGGGGAGGGAAGGAGAGGAAGAAGGGAGGGAGGGAGGGAGGATCCAAACATTTATTAAGAACCTGCTATGGTCTAGGCACTGTGCTAAGTGGTTAATAAATGCTGTTTCATATGATCGTCACAACAACATTGTGAGGTAGATGCTATTACTATCCCCATTTTAAAATAAGAAAACTAGCAAACAAAGGTTAAGTGACTTGCCCAGGGTCACATAAGTTTCTGAGGCCAGATTTTAACTCAAGTCTTCTTGACTCCAGACTCAGCACTATCCACTGTGCCTCTGTCGAATTGATGCATACATTCAAGAATTTGGAACCCTCTATGTTTACATTTATTGGGATAAAGGGTTTCTCTCCCATCTTTAAACTCTTTCTCCCTCCCCTCCATAGTTAGATAAACATTCGCTGTCCTCCATTACTAAACTGGGCACTGCAACGGGACCACTTTGGTAAAAGCAGCATGTAGAGTTCACCCTAAATCAAGAATCCTCAGTCTTTTGTGTGTGTGTGTGTGTGTGTGTGTGTGTGTGTGTGTGTGTGTGTCATGGGCCACTTTGGCAATCTGGTGAAGTCTCAAGAATAATGTTTTTAAATTCATAACATAAAGTACATAGACTTATAAAGGAGGGCGGGAAGGAGGGAGAGAGAGAGAGAGAGATGAGAGAGATGGAGAAATAGAGAGAGAGAGAGGGAGAGAGAGAGAGAGAGAACTTTCTCTCTTTAAAGGATATTCAGAAGGAAAGTTGAAGCAGTATTTGTCTCCGTTTTCTTAATGAGTTGACCTCCTTTGTACAACAAAGTCCCTCTTTTGGAAGTCACACAAAACATGCATGTGAGGATAAAGTTTTGATGCCATGTGAAATCCTCTATTTCCTTTGTTATTTCTGCTAATACACAGATTTAGTGAAGCCTGCCGGGACTTGGTATTTAGTCAAGATTGACAATACACCCAGCAGCCCATAGTGAAAGTTGACTGCTCTCTGACTCCATGTGGGCACCTGATTTGTAACTGAAACCTGCACAATAAAGGACAATGCACTCCCTCTTTCCCCTGGGAGAAGACCTCTATTCAGCTGGAATAACAGAGAGATGGGGGCAGAGGCAAGAATGAAAGGTGTGCTGAGCTGCATTGAAAGAATCAAGCATGACCCAGAGAAACACATGACATTTTCTTGAAGGGCAGATTTTACTTTGTTTCCTAGACTGACCATGAGAGATACAGATGCTATTTCGCATTCCTAAATCAATGAATAGGTGTCACTACACCATGTTGGATACCTGAGGAGAACAAATAGTCATACTCGTGCCTTGTTTGTACCTTGCTTTGTAACAAGAAAAGAGCCAGAAGAGACCTGAGACTATCCGTTCTTGTGCTCTGATTTTGGCAGAAGGCCAAAGAAAGGAACCAACTTGACAATATAGAATTTCAAGCTAGAAAGATCCTTAGAGACCATCAAAACTCTAACTCCATTATTATTACAGATAGGTAATAGTAATAGCTAATAATAGCTAGCATTTATATAGTGCTTTAAATTTTATAAAGTGCTTTAGGAATATTATCTCATTTTAATTTCACAACAACCTGGGCAGGTAGGTGCTTTTATTATCCCATTTTAAGGATGAGGAAGCTGAGACAGGCAGAGGATAAATGGCTTGCCCAGGATCACACAGCTAGTAAGCATTTGAGGCCAAATTTGATTTTAATTCTACCTGTTTTAAGATCTAATACTCTATCCACTGTGCCACTTGGCTATTCCCGTTGGATTAGACAGATTATCTAAGTTCACAGAGGTAGTAAATAACAGAGATATAGATCCAGATCCTCTAACCCTTATTCCAGTACTTTTTTTTTCTTTGTTCTACTCTGACTCTCCAATACCAGGTCTCCTACTGGAAATGTGGTGTTTTGTAAAAAAAAAAAAATCAGGGTGGTGGATGAGGAAAGAAGGCTCAGTAAATGCCTGAATGTTTTAGCTGTTCTTTATTTAAAAACATTATCATCAATTGAAATAGGAGATGCCAAAGTCTATTCATTCCTTTGAGGATAAAATCCATTCTTTTACTGGATGGTCAGTGTCACTGCTGGGTTTCATATTATACACAAAATGAAGGCAATTGACGTTCTACCTCCAGTATATGGCATTTGATTTCTTTAAGGTAAAAAAAAATACTTGAGTGCCTTAATATTACCTAATCAGCTTAATTGCACTGGGGTGAAACGTGGTATGAATGCTGTCAGCAAGAAGGGGAAAAAAAGAGCGCTCTAACAAAGTAGGTGTAATTGCATTATGTGATTTGATGATTTAGCTATCTTAGCATCCTCCCACCACCCGGCCACATACAAATGAATATGAAACAGGCAACTTCTACCTTGCTTTGGCTGGGAAACACACCTTCATTTTGCTATTTAGCTTTACCAGGCAGTTTGCTCACAGGAATCTACCACTTACAGTGAGCATTTAATTTTGTTGACATCCAGGTCTGGGTCAAGAGATCAGTAATGACCTATATTACTAGTGAGGCATTTTTGAAATTAAAAGAAAGAACTAACATTCATTGGTAGTTTGGGGGAGATATTAAACCATCAATCAAAAGGGCCAGTATGCCACACAAGGGCAGAACCACTGCCTAGGACTTAAAAGTGATCCTCAAAGCAAGCAGACTGCACAGAGCCAGACTTGTTTGATGTAGAGGGGATAGGGAGCAAATGGTGTTTGAGGGAACGTATCACCATTTCTTGTCCTCTTCCTCCAAGTCTTTTTGGGAACCACATGTGAACTCAAAAAGATTTGAAAAAGCTGGGCTATGATAATGAAGGATTGAATGAATAAAAACAAAACAAAACATGATTATGTGCTTAACTATGTGTCAAGTACTAGAGATACAAATAGAAAAGGAAAACATTTCCTGGTTTTAAGGAGCTCACACTCAAATTGGGGAAACTGATAAGCCACAGCGAGCATAGTAGAGGCCCACATGTCCTAGGGTTTTAGTAGTATGGTAGATGGTAAAGCACAGAAGTCTTTGGTATGCGTCAACAAGTCTGGTGACAATGCCAACGGACTGATAATAAAGTATGAGGGTAAGTGGAAATGCCCAGAATGCCTTGAGATGCAATGGTAAAGCAAATGGTCCTGATAGTCTTCCATCTTACTAAAATGCTTATAATTTGGCACCTCCAGTTCATCCAACATTGTGAATGGTTATGTTATATGGGGGAGAGATACAGAAGGAAGGGGCCTTATACAAATGAGAAGCTAAAAGTGGACTTAAGGGTATATGGCTAGCAAAGATATTGTGTTTCCTCCTGCAGAGTTGGGAACAAGGAGGGAGGATCAGTTTTTAGCCAGAAGGGGAGCAGGGGGTAATTAGCATAGGAAGTTTAGGAAGAAGGAGTCCTGCTGATAGTTGTACCATCTAGATGTCCTGGAAGAGTATGGTATCTAGGTAGCCTAGGTTGGCAGAGGGAAGATGATTTACATTTACTTATGGTAAGTTCTATAATGCCCAAAACATTTCCATAGACTTCTTTTCACTTGTTCTGTGAGATAGGCAGTTGACGAGATTTTTTTTTTGAGTAGAGGTGACCTGAAACTGGTATTTCTCTGCTTTAGGGAGCTACTAGTAAAGGCATCTCCTTTACCAATGCAGATCTGCACTTAGACTCAGAAAGTGTAACTTGTGAGATGTTAAGAAATAAAATTACTTGCCCAGGATCAAAAGACATGCATAG
This sequence comes from Trichosurus vulpecula, assembly GCF_011100635.1. Lineage (NCBI taxonomy): Eukaryota > Metazoa > Chordata > Mammalia > Diprotodontia > Phalangeridae > Trichosurus > Trichosurus vulpecula. The sequence continues at coordinate 309,513,443 of NC_050575.1, forward strand.
GTCAGTCTTCCTAAGAGAAGATAATATACATGATTGTTTCACAAATCTTACACTATCATAATCATAATTATTCCTGACACTGAGGCCAACTCCCTATCTACTACCACATGCTGCCTGTCAGAGATATTTTAGAGGTAGCTAAGTGGCACTATGGATAGAGCCCTGGGCCTGGAGCTCTCCAGTCTAGATCAGACATTAATCAGCTATGTGACCCTGAACAAGTCACTTCTGTTTGCCTCAGTTTCCTCATCTGTAAAATGAAGATGATAGTAACAGCTCCTACCACCCAGGGCTGTTGTGAAGATCAAATGATGTGATATTTGTAAAGTGTTTAGCACAGTGCTTGGCACAGAGTAAGCACTATATAAATGTTAATTATTATTGTTGTTGTAGTAGTTGGTGTTGTACTACAGCTGAGGAAACCCAGGCCCAGAGAAGTACATTGCTTTGACAGAGGTCTTACAAACATGTGGCAGAGAAAAGTCTTGAACTCAGGTCTTCCAGCTCTAAGACCAGCATCTTGTTCTCTCTCCCTCTATATTTGAATGTGTGTTTTCTCACCCTCCCAAACACTGACTTAGGAATGTCATGACTCACTGAGATATCACAGGAGGAAAATTTTAGCCAGCATCATTCATTTTTCTTTAAATTAAAAAATGTAAAAATTCAATTTAATGCAACATAACTAACATGTATTAAGTGACAACTCTGTGTAAGCTATTGTCACTGTATTTCATTTTGGGGAAAGAATTTTGAAAACCCATCTTGCCTCTGATGTTCCCCATTGTGCATTTTTTTCTTTACCACTCCATTAGAATTGTTCAATTTCAGTTCTAGGAGGGCACACTCCAGTGGGAAATGATCTGGAATAGAAATGATAGTAACAGTGTCAAGACCCAACAAAAGCCAATGTCAGTGGAGGGACAGAAAATTCCCTTCATGCTCTAGAGAGAAAACAGCCAACATAAGCATAAATGAGAAATAAGACAACATTAAGATTTAACTAAGAAGTCCAGACATGAAGAATCAACATCTGCACAGACGATAGTATAAAATGGCACAGTGATATCGGTGGCAATTGACAAGAATGGCATTGCAATCACTAACTCATAAAATCAAGATGGAAGTTGCATCGCTGTTCAGTGCACTTAAAGTGTTCCTAGTGAAGACAACTATACAAAGTAAATTGAAGGCTTACAGTTGTCAAATGCTTAATTGGGTTAGCTTCCACAATGCTTCAAGTGAGTCCCCAGATCTGAACCATGATATTCCTGATCAAGATCCAGGAAAAAAAACAGGTTTATATTACTCATAAGAAATGTTTAACAAATATTTATTCAACTGAATTCAACTAATGTTGTATCAATGCAAAACCAGAACAGCTTCTCTATTCAGTAAACTCAGTGATTAAAAAAAATGTCACACAAAGTACTGTTCTTGAGTTCAACCCTATATGACTCCAGGCACTAGTCAAAGAGAAATCTAGCATAATTATTTGCAAGTATTCTTTTTTTAAAAGTTAATTTAATTATTTTTAGTTTTCAGTATTCACTTCCATAAGTTTTAAATTTTCCCCCCCTCCCCAAGACGGCATGTAATCTGATATGGGCTTTACATATACATTCCTATTAAACATATTTTCACATTAGTCACGTTGTACAGAAGAATAAGAATGAATGGGAGAAACCATGAGAAAGAAAAAAAAACAAAACAAAACAAAAAAGAAAATAGTTTTCTTTGCTCTGAATTCATATTCCATAGTTCTTTCTCTGGATGTGGATAGTATTTTCCATCATGAGTCTTTTAGAATTGTTTTAGGTCCTTGCTTTGATCTGAAGGGCTAAATCTATCGAAGTCAGTCATTGCACACTGTGGCTATTAATGTGTACAATGTTCCCCTGGTTCTGCTCACTTCACTCAGCATCAGTTCATACAAGTCTTTCCAGGTTCAGAAAAAACATTTTAAAACATGAGATGCATTCTTTAAATTCTTTAGTTCTTTGAAAGACCTGTGATTTCCATGGTGTGGCATCCCACAACATCTCAGAGTTGGTTAGAACCGCAGAGTCTATTTAATGCAACCTTTACTTGACCAAGGATGCCTTTTATAATATCCCTGGCAAATGGTCATCCAGTTTCTTCTTGAAAACTTCCCAAGCAAAAAGCATCCCCCTGTCTTCCAAGGAAGCCCATTTCCAACGTAGATGCAGTTAATTGTTAGGAGTTTGCTTGGTTTTTGTCTTTCTTTTCACAAGTCAAAATCTACCTCTCTGCAGCTAATTATTCCATCTTAATTTTGCCTTTCAAAGCCAAGAAGAATATTTAAATCCTTCTTTTCCTACGAAAGCCCTTCAGTATTTGTAGGAAAAAAATGTCTTCCCCTTCTAATGTCTAACACTTAGCACAGTGCCTAGTACATAGTAGGTACTTAATAAATGTTTCTTGACTGACCCCTATGGTTTTTCTTCTCCAGGCTAAAAATTATGAGTTCATTCTATTAATCCCTCTTCTGTATGATCTTCAGCCCTCTTATCATCATGGAAGTTCACTTTGGGAGATACTCAAGCTTGTCAATACTCTTCAGATAAGAACTTAAGATAAGAACTCTATATGTTTTCTTATTGGGGCAGTGTACTGAATTTCACTTCCATCATTTTAGACACTATGCTTTATATGGAAGCCTAAGGTAGTACTGGCTTCTGTGTACTGGCTGCCATGACACCCCATTTATTCATATTGGACTTTAAGTCCACTAGTCCGGATTTTTCACAGAAACTTCCTCCACTGAGGCAGAACAAGAAGAGATATGAGAGCTCATCTAGCCTAGACCTGTACAACTTGGAAGTAGGTGGGAGCCAAAATTAGAATAGGTTAAACTTGTTTGGGATGCAGATAGGTTAGACTAGAGACAGACTGACAATGGTTGGTTGCCACGGGTCAGGTAACAAACAGGAGAGTGTGCAGTGACAAACCTACATTTTTCAGGGGCTGCCTGAAATCCTTTGGCAGGGCACAAGTGGCCAGCCAGCCTTTTGTTGTGCAGGCCTGATCTAGTCTATTCCCCTCAGTTTCCAAATGAAGATACTGAAGCCCAGATAACTTACCTATAATCACAAAGATAAAAAGTGACAAAGGATTGCAATCATCTTCTGACTTTAGTCAGAACATTGTGACTACCACAATGTAAACAGAGAGAGAGAGTAGAAAATGAAATGGAACACTTTAATTATAATGACCAAGCTTGATCCCAGGGAAGAGTTAAGGACATATACAATTTGATTACCATTGCAGAGGTGGGGGATCAGGGATGTGAATTACTGCATATATAGTCGGAGGAAGTTCATTGGTTTTGCTGAAAACTACTTTTCTTTTTCAAATCTTTGTTATAGGGGTTAACTCACTGGGTAGGCAAGGGGAGAAGGCTATATACAGATATAAATCCAATATAAAAATCAGAGATATCAAAAAAGATCAACTATTTAAAAAAACCCAGTGATAGTACTACTCAACTTTTTTCCTCCCAGGAACTTAAATTCTTAACCCTATAATTTTAATTCAATTTACGAAACATTTATTAAACACAGATTATGTGCAGAACATTATGCTTGGAGCTAAGGGTGGGTGACCCAAAGTTTAAATGCATTTGTTCCAGCATACATGGAGCTGACAGCTTGGTAGGGGCATAGAATATAAATATAGATAGTTATAATACATTTAATAGAGTTTCAAAACAAAGAGTTAAAGCAAGTTCAAAGGAGAAGGACATTACTGTGGGTCAGGGAAAGTTTCTTGGAGGTGATATATTGGATTATTCTTGAAAGAAAAGCTTTCCAAGCTTTTTCCATCTTGCATCTCTATCATTAAAAAAGAGAAATGATCATGAACTCTTTTTTTGGTGAATTATACTTTAATAGCTCGTTGTGGGTATTTACATATACCTAATCTTGCATGACTACAGTCTGTATCTTTACATAAATTTTACACGGAAGCCTCACCCAGCATGCTGAAGTCCTTTCCTTGGTATATCATGGAAAATAAGCATCAGGATGCCTACCTACCTTGAGGAAGTTAAGAGGAGACACAAATATTAGAAATATAAGCCTAAGTGTTTGCTGGAGGGCTCCTCTAATCATGGTATGGCTAAAAGCAGAGAAACCTTATAAAGTTCAGGATGGTCACTAGGGAGAGCTCAGGCTTCAAGGGCCATCCATACCCTATGTTTATCCTTTGTCTCCTCCCAGGTCTTAGGCACCAGAGGGAGCCTGCTGGAGGGGAGAGTTAGGGGTGGGGGCCACTTAGGGAAGACCTGAGGCCCCAAGTATACAGATGGCTAGTGTTTGTGATGGCAAACATCGGCCTTTGAGTGGGCCTGGAAGGTCAAAACAGTATTTATTTATCCAGCTGGTACAGGGGGAAAAGAGCTGGGGTCTCCGTATAATTGTGGCTATTTTGGCTCTGAAGCTTCACTCTTCGCCCGCCGCTTTTGTCGTGCCAGCAAACGCCGTTCTCGCTCAAACTCTTTCATACGACCCACATAGTCCTGGTGCTCGCAGAGGTCCCAGACGTGCTTCTCATGGCCGCAGGCCAGGAAGTTGGGAAAGCTGTCCCGCTTACACTTGAGTAGTCGGATGAGATGGTGAGCGCAGTAATCCCGGTGGTGCAGCAGCAGCTGTGCATCATTCATTTCCTGCTGTGTGGCCACCATCACTCGCTCCTTGCGTCCCTGGAAGCTGTAATCCGGAGGAAAGGTGGGCATGTGCAACGGATCGGGCTCCGCCTCCGCGTCCCAGAAGTAGCGCCGAGTCAGGTGCGAACCCATCGCGACGGCCGCCTCTGAGGCCTGAGCCTGAGCCGCGGCTCCTGGGGTCACCTCCGAGCATGAACTCTTAAGATATGTATATATACCTATTTCTAAAATTATGTACATGTATGAGCACGCTAATATTTTTAAAAGTTACGCAAAAACTAAATTAGGAAAGGATGATATGAACATGAAATAATATTTGATCCTAGAAAGAATCACTAGATTTTACTGAGTGGAGGAGTAATATGGCCAGATTTAATTTTAGGAAAATCACTTTGACAATTTTGTAATGGATGGAATGGAATGGGGAATAAACTTAATACAAGAAAACCAATTAGGAAGTTATTACGATAATCTAAGCAAAAGATGACGAGGATCTGAACCACAGTGGTGCTTATGTGAGTAAAGATCAATAGATATGGAGGTTGAAGTGACAAGATTGCAAATATGGCTGTAGGATGAAGAATTCAGGAAAGAAGAAAACAAGCATTTATGAAATGTCTATTATGTGCCTAGTAGTGTGCCAAATGCTTTACAGATACCACCTCATTTGGTCCTCACAACAACTCTGGGAATATAGGTGCTATTATTATCCTAATTTTATAGTTGGGGAAACTGAGGCAGATAGAAATGAAATGACCTGCCCAGGCTCATACAGATAGCAAGTGTCTGAGGCTGGATTTGAACTCAGGTCTTTCTGACTGTAGGCCTAGGGTTCTATCCACTGTGTTATCTAGCTGATGTAATAAAAAGAAGATATTCAAGTTGTGATCATATGGAGTCTGCAGAGATGGTGGCATCTTCAACAGCATAAGGAATTTTCAAGATGAGTGGGTGTGGTGGAAAAGTTAGTGTGATATCTGAACTACATTCTGTCAGTGGTGGCTCATCCTTTGTGATTCTTGTTTTCCAGTCCGAAAAGAAAAGAGGCAGGCGTTGCTCTTACATGCCAAGCATTGTATAAAAGATCAAAACCTATTGTCCAAGAAGTACCCAACGAGGTCATGAAATGATCCAGGATGCAGGCTGGGAAAAAGCTGGGAGCTGATCCAACAGAATGAAGGGACTGCTTGGGAAGGTGTTGAGGGATAAAGCTAACTGTGGCTGTGTGAGAGACAAACCCTAAGACCGTCTTTTCTGGCACGGGAGGCTAGGACCTGTCTTTCCGCTCTCCAAATGGCCGATCTCATAACTCTTTGGTCAGGGCTAGCCTCCCTGGTGTAGAAGCCACCAAAGAGCCTGTAGACTCCAATGTGAAGAACATCTCTTTAACGGATGGCTAAAATCTTAACAGGCAAGGAAAGTGAGAATATTCCAGGATAGAAATCGTGAATAAAGGCAACAAAGTGGCAACATATTGGGCATTAGGCATGAAGAGTGGCAATTCTGTTTGTTGAAGCACAGGGAGTCAAATGAGTTAAGCCTGGACAGTTAGAGGTGTCAGACCGCAGAGGACCTTGACTATCACAATAACAGGTTTTGACTTTACTTGGTGAGCTACCGCTTAACAGTTTACTATAGTTTAGTAGATCATCTTTGTGAGCTTCTGTGGTTTCAAAAAAAGAAATAGTGTACTTTTTAGCAGCTAACATTCTGGCGATGAGACCCTTTGAACTTAGCTAGGTTGGCCGTGGGACAGCAGACACATTCACCCACACTGGTATATCACTGGGTCTGTACTCAAAGTCCTTCCAAGATATTGAGATTAAAGTTTATACTCACCAGGCAAAGATTTTTGAAACCAAGGTAACCTTCATGCCTCAATGAGGCTTCTGAGGTCGATGTCTGAAGTACATAAATTAAATGCACTGGCGCAAACTGTGTTTCTCTAAGCCAAGAATTTTTAATTTGTGGTCTGGGAACTTATTTGTATTTTAATATAATTGGTTTCCTTCCTGAGCCCATATATTTTATTTTTATAGATGTTAAAAAGACAATTGTGAAGTGACTTCACCAAACTTCCAAGGGGGTCCATCTCTCTCTCTCACTTTCTCTCTGTCTCTGTCTCTCTCTGTCTCTCTCTCTCACACACAAACACAGGAACATGCACATACATGTTTAGCACCCTTGCTATAAGTGCAATAATAATTTTAAAAACTTACTTTGGATATTGATAACTCAAAAATAATGTGAATTGGTGTAACAAGTAGTCGCTCCTTGTTAATTTTCTTTTCCTAGGCGTCATGGTGTGAAAACTCAGAGTCTCTCATACTGGGAGAAAAAAGGGGAACTTATTTCTAATCCTACATCTCTCAACTGTTAAAAGTCCTCTTGGAAATAACCCCATTATATATCAGATATCTCTCCTACAACTAAGACCAGAGACTGTGTAAATATCAACACAGCACAAAACAGTATTTCTTTCCTTTCTAAACACCCTCTGTACTCTAAAGATACAAAAGAAGGAGGGGGACAGCAGGCAAAATGATCAACCAATCTCAGAAGTCACTTGCTTCAGAGGTACTAAGTGCTTCCTCGACAGCATTCACATTACAGAAGCATGTGAGATTGATGAGGCAAACCCCCCGTCTTATTATAACTCCAGTGTCCAAGGACTCTGAGAGTCACTTTCTGAAGAATGTGCTGCACTTGTTATGACTGGAGGGAAAGAACAAACCTTCAAGATGGATGTAGGTCCTGGATTTGCTTGAACTTCCTGGTCTGCTGCAAATGCAGGTTTGCAAGCTCTTTCTTTAAAAAGTAGAAATTCATTAGACCAAGAACTTGATTGTATATCTATGTGCTATATACACACATATCTATTATCTACGTATACATACAAATATATATACATATGTTTATATATCACATATAATCTGTAGTGCTCATGAGCTATATAATATAATATACATATACACATATATGTACATATACACATATGTATGTATATGTGCATCCATATTTAATATTATATGTGTGCATGTATGGACATATGCTGATATACATGCATGTCTATATGTATATCTATCATCCATCTATCTATCATCTATCTATCTATCTATCTATCTGTCTGTCTATTTATCTATCTTCAATCTAAGATGTGACTGTCTGTATCCCTCCCTGTGGGAAACTGCTTGTGTAAAACCTCCTTCCACTGGTGCAGATTGGGAAGTCTCCTTTAAATATTATTGAGAGTTACCTGGAACACTAAGACATTAAGTGACTTGCCCATGGTCACATGGCTAGTAGGTATAATAGTAGGGAATTCAACGGAGTCCTTCCTGACTCTAAGGCTGACCCTCTGAGAATCTCACCCCTACCATCCCCCACCATACACATACACACTTAAAGGGGCCTCTCCATCCCCCTTCTTTCCCACCTCCACCGCATCATCACAGGCAAGAACTTTACTACTGAGCAACTGTCACAGTTCAGTGATTCACAGAAGAATGTAATGTCTAATGAAACAAATGTCAGTTATATTTGGGATACGTAAAATATAACAGACCATATTTATAGGTTCTTTATGAACATAGGACAGACAGAACTGGATGGTTTTGTGCATATGTGTGTGTGTTTTAAATAGCTAAACTTAATTGTACTATAACTATATACATTTGATGTAAATCATTGCTTTTCCACCCAATTAAAATGAAATTTGAGAAAGCGACAGAATATTTTACATATCTCAGATTCCAAAATGTTAAGTTGATTTAAAAAGGGATGGCATAGTGATATAGAAAGAGCAATTTCTTCAACTCTGAGGAACCGCCTCACACCTATCAGATTAGTTAACATGACAGAAAAAGAATATGACACATGCTGGAGAGGATGTGGAAAAAAAGATGCATTAATGTACTATTGGTAGAGTTGTGAACTGGCCCAATCATCCCGGAGAACAATTTGGAACCATGCCCAAAGGACTATAAATCTGTGAGTAGCTTTTGATGCAGCAATACCAATACTAGGTCTGTATCCCAAAGAGATCAGAGAAAAGGAAAAAGACCCATATAAAAAAATAAATTGATAGCAGCTCTTTTTGTGGTGGCAAAGAACTGGAAATTGAGGAGATGTCTACTAGCTGGGGAATGACTGAACAAGTTGTGGCATAGGATCTTGATTGAATATTATTGTTTTATAAGAAATGACAAGTAGGATGGTTTTGGTGAAAACCTATATGAATTGATACAGAGTGAAATGAGCAGAACCAGGGGATCCCTGTACACAGTAAGAGCAATATTATAAAGATGATTAACTGTGAAAGTCTCAACTATTCTGATCAATACAACGACCTAAGACAATTCCAAAAGGCTTATAACAAAAAATGCTATCTACCTCCAGAAAGAAAACTGATGAACTCTGAGTACATACTGAAAATATTCTTCACTTTCTAATTTTTATGTGCTTTGTGTTGCAACATGAATATGGAAATATGTTTTGCATGATTTCACATCTGTAATTGATATATAGCTTGCCTTCTCAATGGGTGGAGGAGGGGTGAGAGGCAGGGAGAGAAGTTGAAATTCAAAATTAAAAAGTGTTAAAATTATATATGTATATGTATATGTGTGTACGTATGTTTGTGTGTGCATGTATGTATATGTGTATATGAGTGTGCAGGAGTGTGTGAGTATGAGTGTGTGTGTGTGTGTGTGTTGTTGTTGTTGTTTGTCCTTTGTTTTTGAAGAGGACCATGACATCAAGGAGATGATGCTATGACACGCAATTGAATCAAATATAAGTGAGGGAGGGCTGTGCAAAGTTACCAGTCTCACTTTCTCCTCCAGAGCCATTTGGGTCCAGTGGCAAGATATAGATTAGGATGACTGGTGATGACCCTGGACCCAGTGGAAGACCTTGGCCTTCTTAGGCCAAGGTCTTTAACAGGTCTTATTTAGAAAGAGGCATTGCTCATCCTGTGATTAAGGATAGGTAAGAAGTGAGAAATAAGGCAGAGAATACCCTCTTTTACCTAGTTAAAAAAATCGGGGAGGGGAACACCCTTAGGGTTTCTAGCCAAAACAGAAACAATTGCTATTTACATTCACTCTTAACTAATCAGAGCCCAAACAATGATCAAGTGCAGCTTGAGCTTGGACCTATTGTTGGCCAATCAATGAGAACCAGAGTGATTTGGGTTAAGGCACTGTTCTTAAGAAAAAAAAAAGGGATTTAGACATAAACCCTAAGTTATCTTGCATTGTTTCAGAGATAAAAATTTCCTTTGGGCAGAGCACTAGAAGCTAAGGGTATGATACTGATGTGATCAGAGGGAAGGTAAAGAAAGAAAGAAAAAAAAAAAGAAAGGAAAGAAGGAAGGAAGGAAGGCAGGCAAAAAAGAAGGAAGGAAGGAAGGAAGGAAGGAAGGAAGGAAGGAAGGAAGGAAGGAAGGCAGGCAAAAAAGAAGGAAGGAAGGAAAAAAGAAAGAGTAGATTTCAGGGTTCTTTGATTGGCATGGAGTGTTGGGACTGTAAGAGATGGGGGGAAGGGTTTTGTTTCCACAGAGTTGAGGGTGTCCTTCTACCCCTCCCCCACCCCAGCTTTAGCAGAATGTAAGTCAGGTGACTGATTGGAACTACTTCCACTCAAAGCTCTGATCTAGCAGAAACCAGGCCTCAGGTCCTCGGGTGAAAGGTCAGAGGCTTGTGCACATGATTAAATGAGCCATTTGAGGATGGCATGATGTAGGCAGTCAGGGGGTTGTATCTGGCCAATGAAGAGCCTGGCAGGAGACTAGAAGGGAAAGCCAATAGAAGGACTGGTGTCCATCTGATTCCTTTGTACTCTCCTGTACTCTGTTCAGGGGACATGTCCATTTATTCAGACTGAATATATGTAAAACAAAATTCCTTTCTACTTTCTACCTTGAGAAGCCTCTGAATTTAATTTGGGGAAGGGTCACTGTCCCACACAGGACTCACCCACTCCAGGAACTCAAAATATTCATCAGTCTTTAAGCCTGAATTCTAATAAAGAGTGCTATTCAAATGATGAACAAAAATAACTCTTAAATGACCAATTCTTGGAGCATGGCTTTTTCTACCACATGTCCACTGGGGAATTGTATTTGGTCTTATATATTTGTTTTAATTCCCTACATAATTTTGATATTATACATTTATTAAAGATATTTGATACAGTTTTCTATATTATCATAGGGCATTTGTTTTGTCTGTGAAAATTTTTCTCAATGTCATATATTTTGAATCACCTAATTTACCCTTTCTGACCTTCTTTGTCCCTTGTATAGTTAAGAAGTCTCCCTCTTAGGCATTCTTATGAAGATCACTCCATTTCTCTCCATTCCTCCGAATGACAAAAACCAACTTTTAATAGTCACCATTTAAAACTTTCTTTCCTCAGATACGTCTTGGGGTAATCAAGAAGGCAAAGTTGTAGCACAGTTTGAAAATATGTGTGCAAGGCATTGTGGCCAGATGCTTGCAATTTCTGCTACTGCATAGAGCTGAGACTGGCTGAACTAAGAAGTACTGAGTTTCAATAGGATTAAAGTTGATGGGTGACTGCAGTAAGTCCAGCAGTAATATGGTGAGCTGGGGTGAGTAGAAGACTACTACACTGCCTGTGGAGGTGTAAACTGCCAACATCAGAAACAGAGCAGGTCAAAGCTTTTGTATACATGATCAGTGGTAGGATTTGGCCAGTAAGTGGCAGATGAATAACATTTGGAGGAGGAGGTGTAGCAGGAGGAAGAGGAAGAGGGAGGAGAAGAAGGAGGAGAAAGAAAAGAAGAATTCTTAAAAATAGGAATTTAGACATTTGTAAATTTAGAACATTTTTTAGATCAGTGGAGTTTTCCTTGTCAGTTAACACAAAAAGCAGAACTATAGCATTATAATGTATTTTTTTAAAGGAGGAGAAAAGACCTAATGAGGATAACATAAACTGAAGGCTTAAAGTTTGAGTGGGAAACCTTTCAATCCAAAGTTTTTTTGAAACTAGGCCTCTTCTCACTATGGTATCCTTTTAATGCACAGTTTTATGTGTTTTGAATGGTAAAATTATTTCAAGACATAAACACAGAATATAGATATCATTGAAAAACTTATTTATCTACTAAGGGTCCATATTAACCGACACATTATTGGCTTGTCTCACTGATCACAGGACTCTAAATTTGGGGTCAGAAAGGACCCCTGAAGTTATGTAGTCAATCTCCTTTCTTTATTGAAGAATTGAGAAAATTGAGATTGAGACTGGTTAAGTGGGTTAACAAAAGTCCTACAAGTAGCAAGTGGCAGAGCCAGGAATTAAGCTCATCATAAATCCATCACTCTTTTTTACTGCACCACACTGAGTGAGAAAGACCTGAATTCAAATCCAACTTCAGACAATTACTATTGATGTGTGACTGGGCAAATCACTTCACCTCTTTTTGCTTCTGTTTCATCAACCATAAAGTATGGAAGATAACAGCACTCACCCCCAGGGGTATTATGAGGATCAAATATATAATATACATAGTAATCATTGTATAAATGCTTATTTCCTTCCCTTTCCTTCTCTTCTCCTGCTAATTTAATCTTTCTGCATAATCTAGTCATTTCACTCCTTAGCCAAAAATTTACTAGTGGCATTTTGGGGACAGACTCTCTACTTGACAAGAATTTCTGAAAAAAAAAACAAACTGGAAAGCAGTCTGGGGGGAAAAAAGCTTATTTAAATCAGCTTCTTATACCATGTACCAGAATAAATTCTAAAAGAATATACAAGCTAAATATGAGCATTCGTATAATAAAAAAAATAAAATGGAGGAATGGAGAGAAATGGAGTGACCTTCATAAGAATGCCTAAGAGGGAGACTTCTTAACTATACAAGGGACAAAGAAGGTCAGAAAGGGTAAATTAGGCGATTCAAAATATATGACATTGAGAAAAATTTTCACAGACAAAACAAATGCCCTATGATAATATAGAAAACTGTATCAAATATCTTTAATAAATGTATAATATCAAAATTATGTAGGGAATTAAAACAAATATATAAGACCAAATACAATTCCCCAGTGGATATGTGGTAGAAAAAGATATAAGCCATGCTCCAAGAATTGGAAACTATTAACAACCATATGGAAGATTATCCTGAATCACTAATAATATGGGAAATTCAAATGAAAATAAACAACTCTAAGCTTTTGTACCATACTCAGAAAGTTGACAAAGATGACAAAAGATGAAAATATTCTACAATGGGAGGACTTTTGCAAGACAATCATGCTACTACATTATTGGTGAAGCTGTGAATTGTTCCAAAATTCTGGAAAACAAATCGGAATTATGATAAAAAGACCTAAAATTTCCATACGCTATTATTTGACCAAGGGATCCCACAAATATGCATATATCCTAAGTGTTCAAATACAGAAAGGCCCTATATTTCAAAATATAGAATTTTTTTGTGGAAGCAAACTCTTCAAAACAAAGTGAGGGACCATTAACTGAGAAATGGCTAAATACATTCTGATACATGAATGTAAAGGATAGGGATTGAACCTGTGGTTTCATTGGTGCAGATATTCTTGGATAAGGAAACATGATTGACCAAACAGATCAACACCAGCTCTTTAACATGGACTCTTGGGGAATTGCTAGAGGGAGCACGGACCTCCCCCCCATCTCTATTTGCCACTGAAAGCCCTTCATAACCCAGCCCCCTCCTACCTTTCCAGTCTTTTTTCACCTTGATCTCTGATTTTGTCTCTTGATCAGTGACACTGGTCTCCCATCTGTTCCATGAACAAGACACTCTCAGCTCTGAATATTTTTCTGGCTATCCCCAATGCCTAGAACGATCCCCTTCCTTCATGTCTACTGGTCTCTCTAGCTTCCTTTAAGTCCCAGTTAAAATCTCATCTTCCACAGGCAGCCTCCGCAAACCCTCTTAATTCTAGTGTCTTCCTTCTGTTAATTGATTTCTGTTTATCCTGTATAGATCTGTCTTTGTATACACACACACACACACACGCACACACACACACACACAAACACATATACATACATATGTGCATATATATGTATATATTCCGTATTGTCTTCATATTATATTGTGAGCTTCTTGAGGGCAGGGACTATCTTTTTTTAGTATCCCCAGTGCTTAGCACAGTGCCTGGCACATAGTATGTTCTTAATAATTGTCTACTGATCATTATAGTCATTCTGTACCTTTCTTGGATAATATAGTATCCTAATTTGGAAGGCCCTTAATTTCCATGCCTTCCTGTAGAATTATGATCCATCATTAAAGTTTCACTTAAAATCTACCCAGTGCATGAAGTCTTAATAGTAATCTGCCCTTGGGCATCCCAAATCAATTTGCTTTATATTTTTCTAAATCATTAATTAATGTTGTATATTACAGTCATGTGTATTGTGTCTACTACACTAAAAGTCCCATGACAGCAGTGATTCTATCGAATATAAATATTACTTCTCACTCAGTTCCTAACACGGTGCTCTATCCACAGAGTACATGTAATGGATGTTGAAGGGAGGACTCCAGTTGAAGGTGTGAATCTTTAAATGGTCACACCTAGTTAATTTGAGAGACAGCTCAGAAAGAAGTAGTAATGTTTCAAGATGACTTTGTTTAAGAGGTCCCAAATACTTTTTGTCCAGGAAGATCCAAAAGTGCACTTCTAAACAAAAATAAGGATTACTATCAAACCTTGAAGAAACTTGCATTTTGTAGACTATAATTCACCTTAAAAATGATATCTGGTCATTTCTTCCAGTGGTTATCCAACCATAAATTTTATTATAAATTATATTTTTATAAAATTATAAGGTATATCTTTCTATTGAAATATGGGACTTAATGAAGAGTATCTCACCAAAAAAGTGATGAGGAAGAAAGATGCAGTATAAAATCTGTGGGAATATGGAACTTAATAGTCATCATTTTCTTTAAATTGGGGGTCAGCAAACTACAGCCTACAGGCCAACTGCTGCCTGCCACCTGTTTTTATATGGCCCATGAGCTAAGAATATTTTGTAAATTTTAAAATAAAGTTGTAAAAATCATGCTTAGCTAATCCTTAGCTCATAGCTTTGGCCTATGGAACTAGTTTGCCGACTCCTGCTCTAAATCGTAATAGCCATTGCCTTGTGGAAGACGCTTTTTAGGCACTTGACAAAACATGTTTGGTAAGGAAAGTCCTTCCAGAAACTTGCAGATTTAAAGGAGTGACTGACAGAGAGACACAAACATTCTCATTAAGTATGCCAAAGAGCAATAGACTAGAAATCTAATTTTTGAGGTCATTATGATCTCAGGCGAATCACTTGACCTCTCTAAACCTCCATTTCCTTATAAGAAGGCATAATATCATCTTCCCTGCCAACTATACTGGTCTGGAGTAAGGATCAAATGAGGTGCAAGACATTGACAATGCTTTGAAATACTGCAGCATGCTATATAAATTGGAGTGATTCTTATTCTTAACCACAAAGGGGAATACATGAAAAGCATTGTGAGCATATTCCTGAGTTGGGAAACATGTATCTCTAGAGCTGAGACTGCAAATGGGGGTGGGAATTCTGTGCCTCGCTTCCACAGAGTCAGGAAAGACTTTTGCGGAGGAGGTGGAATTTCGATTTTAGAAGATCTCCAAATGGGGAAGGAAGAGGGGATTGGTGAAGTCGGATAGGGAAGAGAAGCTTTCCAAAAGTACATATAGCACAAGGGAAGGTGTGAGGTCTGAAATAGAAACATGAGTTGAAGGATGAAATGCAGATAATGTAGAAAAGGGAGTCAAGGGACACAGGGTGAAAAGTGTGATTTGCTACAGAAAGATAAGAGTAGCCCCTGCAGAATGGAAGAAAGAGTCAAGGTGACACTAACAAGATTTGAGACTTTGGGAGCAACATGTAAGAGTGACCTCAGAGTGCAGATATTGTAAACCCTTGGGGAGAACTTTGATGTCTTCTGATTGGCAGGTATCCAGAGTCTGAATTAAATTTAATTCCTGGCTTGGCTTCTGAGTGACTATGACCTTGGGAATAGCTTTACCTTTCACATGTCTTACTAATTAAATACGGGAAATCGAGAAAGCATATTCTTGACCCTTCCTTTTTTGATAGAAGTATATAACAGTATCAGAAGTAATAATGATACATTTTATTAGAAAAATAGTAGATGCATCAGAATATATTTGTAGAATTTGGGGCTTGGAGACATTTAAGTGCTAACTGTGACATTTATTAGCTATGTGATCCTGGGTGAGTTACTAAATCTCTAATTGTCTCATGCACCTTCCTGGGATTTAGTTCCTAAATCATAGACAGCTAGGGATTTGTAAGCTATCTTTAGTGGAGTTCCTGCCTAGGCATTTTCTAAATTGAAGAAATCGTATTTGTTTATATATTAGCAATAATAACTATAGTAATCAGTAGAAATCATAATTATGAGAAGCAGCATGATGGTAGATAGAAAGCCGAACTCAGAGTCAGTTAAACTTGTACTCAATACATGTTTCTAATTTATGCTGGCTCTGTAAATCTGGCAAGGCACTTCTCAAAGTTCCAGGTACCTCTTTAAAAATATTAAAGTACAGCTCCTGATCTGATGGAGTGATCTCATTGGATATTATCTGCACAATTTTTCCCACCAGGCTGCACTCCTCTAGACTTATTCATCATGCCCCTATCCCAAGTACCTTCTTCCTGGTCTTTACAATTTCCTTTTATGAGTTATATTCCCCATTATAATGTAAACTCCTTGTGGGGAAAACTGTCTTTCTGCTTACATTTATATTTCCAGAAATTATACAGTACCTGGCACAAAGTAAGCAGGTAAAAAATTATTGTTGACGGACAAATGGAATTACAGATCTAGATCAAAATACCACCATCATCACCATTGCAACTACTATTGCTAATAATAATAACAATCCTATAAAATGTTATTAAAACACAGGGCTGATTACCCCAAGGTAGCAGTAGAAAGTTTAACATTTTCCTGTTAACAAGGAGGAAGAAGATTGATAGATGTCCTCAGAACACTCAATAAACAGCATAAAAACTTGTTGAAATACCTTTGAAACAAATAGATCTTACTCACAAAGCAAGAATCAAAGCTAAAAATAGGTGTGTATCACTGGATTTGTCCATGGTAACCAAAAGCTGTTTATCTCTGATAGGAGCCTATCAGATGGCTAAGATATGAGCATGGCATTAAAAGATACTCCATGAGAGACAGTCATATGAATTCAAATGGCATGATGCCAAAAAGAGATGTGTCAAACAAATGTCATAGTCATTACAATTAAAAGAATGGAAATGAAGAAATTTGTATAGTGATTAAGATTAAGGATGTTGCCACACTTACAGAGATGTTATCTGTAAGAAGACTGGTATGGATTATTAGTGGAAATGGTGCATCATATAGTAAACCTAACTAGTTAACCAGAAAGATGTCATCAGGTGCTAGAATTATTCATCATAATTTTGTTATCCTTTATAAACGAAGAGTTGAGAAATCCCTCTGCTACCAATATGAAAATCAAAATATCCTTAAGAATTTATCAAATTAACTGTTCTGGAACAAGAACATCATTGAAGATGGGATTGTTGGCCATGTGTACATTATACAATAAAAACACAAAAATTTGGATATCAAATGATTTTTATACCAAATGATTTTGATAAGTGATGCCATATTCATAAGCCCCAAATGCTATGTCATGAAAAGCTTTCAAGACATTGAGACCTACGAGAAGAAATTAAAAGCATGGGACAATAGAATAATTTTATATATTCCATCCCCGTTATGCTGTCTATTACAAGCAATTGTTCCCAAAATGTTTTCATGAACCTACAGAATATGGGCTCAATAATCTCATTTAATTTTAAAAAGTAGCATTTTTGTGTTCTGTGCGATAGTCTTTAGGACATTATATGAAAGAATATCAACAGCAGGATTTTTTTTTTACCTACGATCCATTAACTTGTCTTTAAAAATGTTTCAACATAATTTCATATTTTTTAAAATTTAATTTGTTTATTTAACATATTTAGTTTTCAGCATTGGTTTTCACAAGAGTTTGAATTACAAATTTTCTCCCCATTTCTACCCTCCCCCCCAGTCCAAGATGGAACTCAAAGTTTCTAAAAACAGACGTTCAAAAACAACAAAAAAAAAGTTTTTTGCATGTAACTAGAAAATAAGATACACAGGCAATGGGGAGTAGAAATTTAGCTTGCCCTACAAGAGGGGAAGGGAAAAGGGGATGGGAGGGGAGTGGGGTGACAGAAGGGAGGGCTGACTGGGGAACAGGGCAACCAGAATGTACGCCATAACTTCATATTTTAATGTTGAAAAATACTTCAATGTAATTTTTTTTGTAATCTTACATATTCTGCTATATTCATTTAGAAACATTAAGCTGAGAATTCCCATAGGCTTTACCAGTGTATCAAAAGTGTTCATGGCAGGAAAAAAAAATATTAAGAATCCCTTTTCTGCAGGATGGGGTATTGTTCATAGACCATTTCCATCTGAACCTCATCAACAAAGATGTCGTCATTTAGTTGTTCAGTTGTGTCTGACTCTTTGTGACCCCATAGAACATAGCATGCCAAGACTGTCTGTGGGTTTTTTTTTTTTGGCAGACACTGGAGTGGTTTGCCATTTCCTTTTCCAGTGGAATAAGGCAAACAGAAGTTAAGTGACTTGTCCAGGGTTATACAGCTAGTAAGTGTCTGAAGCTGGATTTGAGCTCAGGTCTTCCTGACTCTGTGCCCAGCACTCTGTTCACTGAGCCACCTAGCTATCTCCATCAACAAAGATAAAAATGTGATAATAACAATGTTGATGTTAACAATGAAGGTATTTACAGTAATGATATCAATAATTTATGTGGGATTCCTTTGGGTGAAAGAGCCTTACATTTCTCTCTTGAGAATTTAGTAGATTGTGGCCACTGTTTGAAGATATTTAAAGTCTGTTTTTTGAAACTTCCACTGGCTATGGGCAAACACAAACTACACAAAGAGGAATATGTGAATTAATGGTGAAGGTAAATTATTTCAACATGGTGCTCACTGGTCATTCCAACTCTACTCTAGCACCAATGTTGTTTTCTGTTTCTCTTTACTAGGGTGATGAACAGCAATCCCTGCAGGCAATTAATTCAGATACTTGGCAAGGCCACAATTGTGTTATGTTAACACCCAGTATAATGGAGTTATTGTAAGGATAGAACCTTTTATTGACCATCCTGAGAGCTATTTTTTTTTTTTTTACTGTGCTGCTCACAAATTTGTACCCAGTCTATCAAAACCATTCTAACGCCTGGAAATCCACACGCTGCTTCTGAGATACTTTAGCGGGCCAGATTCTGATATCAGGATAGTACTTTCATCAGACCCTCTCTCTTCCTATGGATCTACAGTATAAACTTTCAGAGTCTGCAACATAATCCTTCTCATCAAATATTTGGGCGACAGGTGGAAAATTGTTCTGCCAGCTGAAGAAGACAAAATCCATTCCTTCTGGCAATTTTCTGCAATGAAAACTCCCGAAATGAATGTGCAATAACTTGTGGAAATAAATTTCAAATATTATCACACAAAAGCAGTGTGCTCAAAATCTCTAACTGTAAACTAACTCCTGCTTATCAGAATTTTAAAATGCTGGTTTCTCTTTGTGTTTGAATTGGTACCAGGGAAATGAATAATATTTTCAGATGCAAACAACCAGGGGAATGCTAAATTCAAAGAGAAGCTAAACTGTTGCTAAAAATGATTCTTGGTATCAGCTGCATCTCTTGGGGCAGGATGAAAAGATCATTTTCTGTCATTAACTCATTCCTACCACACTCTACTAACATAATCCCTGAGATTACTATGCCCTTCCTAACGAGGGCAAGAGAATTAAAAATGGGCTTTTCCTCCTTTTGGTTGATTGTTGCTGCTTCCATCTGCTCTATGCTGCAGAGATGGATTATACTGGCTTCCCTGTTAATAGTTCTTTGAAAGGTTTCTCACAAACCTCCCTCATTTGTTCATCCTGAAGCAGTACAACTGTGTTGGATGGATAGATACATAAAGGCATGGTGAGGCTAAAAGAGCTGTCAATGAGTTTATGGCATAGGAAGGCCTTGGAGCCTAAAATCTATGTACCCAATCTTTCCTTTACAACTAAACTTAGTATATCCCACAGGATGTTTCTACAAGTCACATGACATTATAAAGTTCAAGATACATGGTACATCCAGTATAGAAATAGGTAGAAATGAAGGAAGCCACTCACCCATCTCCCATATACAACCAGACCACCATATGTATATATATGCGCACACATAGACACGTATATATACATACACAAACATACACATATATGTATATGACATGAACAGATTATTTTAGTTTGCCCTCCCTTTTCTCTCAGTGTTATTTTCTCATAGTTACTTCTATTTACAATGAAATTTTATAATTTTGGCCTCCATTAACTCAGAATTTTTAAATATCAGTTTAGTTTACTAATTGATAGCATAAAGAAGATTATGGAAGAGATGTATAATCTCACTTAAAAGCATGTTTTCAGGTTCCCTTTTACACACAAGTGTAGAATATGCTCATTATAAATCATTATTCATTCATTCAAGTATACTATCAAAGGACCTTTGGTAGACAACATCTCATTGACCTTGCTGAAGCTGATATATGTATTCAATTGTAAGAATACCCCTTCTAAAACATTAAAAAATAAATTGGGCTTCCAATAATTCAGTCTTAACCTTTCCTCTTATTAAGTATGTTCGGTGATGTTCTATTGTATTCTAATCTACAAAAACCAAGTATTTTATTGTTTGGTTAACACAGAAATAGGAAATGATATGGTCTTATGTCTTGGCATTATATCAATTCTGACACTTGCCTTATGCTAACATTTGGAAAATCCTTATCTGGGGAGCTTTTGCTTTATATAAGCTGAACTCTAGCTGTTCCCACCTTCTACTCTATCTCCCAAATTATCTCATATTCAGTTGGTATATATTAAGTGCATTTTAAAAACTGCATTAACACATTTTTAAAAATTCAATTAAAAGTTCATTTTTAAATTTTTATATACATATTTGATGGTTCCCCTCCACAGAATGTAGGTCTTGAGAGGATGGACTATTTCATTTTTGTCTTTGCATACACAGCATCTAACAAAATCAAAGGCAAAAGTCAAGTGCTTAATAAATTCTTGTTGATTCATTGATTGATTGATGTTCCTTGAAGAATCACTTTAATCCAGTATCATTCATCTGTAGTCAAACTTGAAGACTCCTTGAAAAGTAATCTTTTCTTTTTCTTATACTTTCATAACTTTAAGTTCCCACGGTTCCATAAAACTTAATGGTAGGTCTTTGTCTTTATGACATGCAGGAGCTCCTGAGCTTCACCTCTAGAATCTATCAATCCAGACTTCTTTATCATGTATATATTCCCTCATTTCTCTGACCTCATTATTTAGAAAAAAAGTTCATAGAGGCTCAAAGTTCCTTCTCACATATAAGCTACACATCAAGAGACTTGGTTCTAACTATGTGTGCAACTCCAGGAAAGACATCTGATTTTTCTGAATCTGTTTTCTATACTGTGAAATGAAGGCATCTTATCTAATTTGTCTCTAAGGCATCTTCCAGGTTTAGTTCTAACTATTGAATCAAATGAGATATTATTTGTAAAGTGCTTAGCAGAGTTCCTGGTATGTAGTAGGCTCTTAATGAATGCTTTCCCCCTTCACCCTCCCCAATTCCCTTCTTGCAAGTAGAAAATCTAAAAGATGATGATGTTAATGATGATGATATCTTATTTTTCTCAACTTTTCGGATGGAATTCAGAGAGAAATGATTCTAGGACAATTCATTATTTTAATATTAATATTTTATGTTTAACATTCTGCAAGTTATTATATAGATGGATAAAAGACATGATTTTTGCAATTGAACAAAATTATTGGGATGTAAACTCATTTTCTGTTGCTTTATTGAAAGCACCTTCAGGACAGTTCCAGTAGCTGACAAGATGATAGGGATGATATGTACCTCATTCCATTACTGCATAGTTTCGATTTCTTCTGGTAGGCTGCTATATTTTCAAACTATTTCATTACACAAATCATGGAGATAATGAGAATCCTCTATAGAGATACCTATTTAAACTTCTCTTGAGTTTGAATGGATCTGTGTTAGGCCCAAGAGATTTTGGGCAATGGTTTTGGTTGGAATTGATTAATTATTGATCAACAGGGTAATTAGATCAACTTCTAATACAGTTTGTTTATTGAATTCTCAATGATGTTTTGAAATATATGGTTGTAGTGTAGGAATTTCTGATAAGTACTTGTGACTACCAGGTACTATCTTTCTAAGTATTCAATATGTGCTAAATGTTCATAGCCTACAGTGGTATTTCATATGATTTCTACCATTTCCTTATGTAATCTGCATTAATCCATAAATCTGGGATTCTTAATGATGAATCTTTTATAATTTTTAGTGGTGATGACTTAAAACTTAATAGCCATTATAAACTCTTCTATTTCTGTAAACAAATCTACTTGACTCAGACACTTTTTGGACACTTCTTTGTTGACATAATGATTATGTTCATGTCAGTATCACCACAGAAATAACCTTGATTTCAAATCAGCAGCATCATTATATTCTATGGAATTAATGAAAGAAGATATCCTGGCCTAAGTTGTGACACTACTATTCTTCTTTATGTTTTATGTCCAGCGAACTATTGGGCAGATGAATGAAATTACTCGTTTTTGTAAATGGATAAAAATGTTGGGGTATAAGGTCATCCATAGCTTCACCAAAAATGGAATGACTCTACTTATAATTGTGATTGCTTTTGTTTGTTATTTCTTTCGTCATCAATTCATTTGTTGTCCTTCATTCTCCAAGAAGACCAAAATGACACCACTATGTTAGTCAAGTTACAATGTGTCTGACTGTGGCTAATCAGACCAATACAAGCTTGGAATCCTCTACCACATGTCAGGCACATATAGTCCATGTGAACATTTGGAGTGGGTTTTCTAAATTTTTGCATCTCATGGGTTTTTTTTTTTGAGCTACTTCAATTCTGCTTTGCTAATAGAGCACAGCCCCTTCTCTGATGAGGGTATGCCATGCTGGGGAGCCCTGTGCCAGTGTCTCCCATGTGATATAATCAATTCCAAAGTTCTCAAGAGACACCTTGAGAGTGTCCTTGTAATGCTTCTTTTGACCATCATGTGAATGCTTGCCCTCTGTGAGTTCTTCGTAAAATAGTCTTTTGGGCAAGTGTATATTTTGCATTTGAATAACGTAGCCAGCCCATTGGAGTTGCGCTCTGTGCAGGAGAATTTGAATGTTTGGCAGTTTATTTAGAGAATGGACCTCAGTGTGTGGTATGTTATCCCACCAGGTGATCTTCAGAGTCTTCCTAAGGCAATTCAATTAAATTCAGCAAAGAAATGGTCCCAGGATAAGTCATCATCTTGTTCCTGTTTTATATTTCACATTTGGTAGACCATTTCTCTAATGAATAAACTAACCACTGTTTGAAATTGGAGAAACATATTGGGATATAAAAATATTGGCCTTATTAGTTATTGTTTTGTTGTTCTTGTTTTCCTAGTAGGATTTTAAGATTTGCAATATATATTCCCTACAATAGCCCCTTGATAAGTACAATGCAAGAACTACATCTTTCTTAAAGACGAGAAAAGTTATATTCAGATAGTTTAAGGTGAATCGAATATAATTCTCCAGTTAGTAAGGAGAGGAACAAGGATTTTAATCAAGGTTCCCTGTTTCTAAACACCCCACTCTTGCCTATATACTTGTTCAAATTTACATAGCTCAGAACCAAACTAGCATCAGAACCTCAAGCCTTTGCTTCCCAGACCAGTTTTCTCCCCACATGCTATCAAAGTGACTCAGTTGCCCTGTTTTACCTTGTGTCACCCTAAGGAAGGCCAACAACTTTCATTTTATTCCTTTAACAATCTCCTAAAGGTTTACCTGCTATTATCATCTTATAAACCCATCTGATTAGTGCCAAGAAAGAAACTCAAATATCCTCTCATCCAAATTACTCATTTATAGGTGAGGAGAATAAGACCGGGAAATGTCAACTGGCATTCTCAAAGTCATACAAGTTGTAACATAGACATAATTTGGACCTGGGTCTTCTGATTCCAAATAAAGCATCCTTCCCAGGACAGCATGTTCCCCTAACATATTCTATCTTGTACCACTTTCTTTAGCATATCTACTTTCTACAATATTATAAATTTTTAATTGGTATGGTTTTTGTGGTTTTTCCTCAGGAAATTAAAGGGGAAAAGCCCCACACTAAATAATTTCATAAAAAACAAACAAAATTAAATACATTTTCACAAAGCTTCTAGGCTGCTAAGAAAAGGCAAGACTTGAAAAAAACAATCTGTGGAATAAAAGAACAATAATTCGTCACCAAGTGAGGCAATTAATTAAAGCTTAGAGGATGGGGAGTTTAGGGGAGAAAGTACTTCCCATGGCGAGCCACTTGTTCAATAGAATTGAAGGGATATTTTTTTTTCAAAGAATAATAATATTGGCCAGAGTTTCTTCCCTGGTTCCCTACCCCGCTCCAAAATTCAAGAAATTGCTTTTGGCCAGATTCTCCAGATCCTAGCTCAGAACTTACTAGGGAAAGAGTATAATTTAAATTCTACTTGGTAAATATAATTAGTTTTCTTATGAATAATGATCTTTTTTAAAGAACAAAAAAAGTGTGCAAGCAGGTAACTAATGAAAGGACTGCATCCCTAATAACTCTTTTTCAAATATGGGATGTGGAAAGTTCCTTTATTAAAGCCCCAACCCAATGCCTTATCAGAGAACAAAGAAGACCCTAAGAACTCAAAAGCTATTCCTGTATAGCACAAACTTTGGCAGACCCTGCACCAAGCTGGAATGGTATGATGATGGCCTCGTGGCAGACTCCAGTTCTGTTGTCCAATGAACAGCCTTGTTATGTTTAAAGGGGTTCATCGCCAGAAATCTGGCTGCTGCCAAATTCATGAAGTACCATCCAGTGAAGTGTAGATGTACTGCATGTGTAGAGGGAGCACACATACTGAGAATATGTTCTTTCAAAGTTTCAAAGCATGTTTTAAGATAGACCCTCTGAGTTTGTGTATGCCTTTCTGGAAAGGAGAGCACATAAGGTGTTCTGCATACTTCAAAACACTATATAAATGTCATTGTTACTAACGTATTCTTTTTACCTAGATATACAACATTACTTTATTCCTTTATGATTTTATATGTATATACATGTATATATATATATATATATATATATATATATATATATATATATATATATATTTCTTAAAAATGAAGTATAAGTGAGAATATGGTCGAACATCCCAGTTAGAAGGGAGCTAGGCCTGGAGTGTGGAATACCTGAGCTCAAATTCAGCCTCAGACACTTACTAGCTATGTGACCCTAGGCAAGTCACTTAACCCTGTTTGCCTCAGTTTCCTCATCTGTAAAAGGACCTAGTGAAGGAAATAACAAACCACTCCTGAATCTTTGCTAAGAAAACTAAATGGCTTCACAAAGAGTTGAACATGATAAAATGACTGAACAAAACACAAAGTTTGACCATACTTCCCCCTTTCCCCTTTTAGTCCAAATTAGAGAATTTTATTTGTGCCTAGCATAAGGGAATCAATAATTTGTGTATGATATTAAATAAAAACAGACATTGATTCATTGGTGTCATCAAAAGGAACACTATTTTACCCATTCATTCTGGTGACATCTTTTTGCAGTAAAAATCAGAAATGAGCAAGCAAGGTTATCTGAAAGAAGATAGGATTTAAAACTGGGAAGAGTCTTCTATAAGCATCTTACTTTATAAA
The DNA here is from genome assembly GCF_011100635.1 of Trichosurus vulpecula. NCBI lineage: Eukaryota > Metazoa > Chordata > Mammalia > Diprotodontia > Phalangeridae > Trichosurus > Trichosurus vulpecula. Next base: position 309,539,111 of record NC_050575.1, read on the forward strand.
GGAAGAAACTGAAGCCCCAACACTTTCTTAAGGTTACTCAGGGAGCAGGTAGCAAAACAGGTCCACTGAATCTAAACCTAGAGCTGTTGTGGTTGTGGTTGTTGTGGTTGTAGTTGTTGCTTTTGCTTTCCCCACTCTACCATGTGGACTTTACTTGTGGTTCTTCAAAATGAAATATTTGGAAACTACTATTAGACTATAGGAAAACATTGCTAAATAATGGTATTATATACCTGGAAGTGATTATAGCATCTGATTATTCCAAATCGCCCAAGGAAAGAAATGCAACTAGCAAGTGACAAAGGCGAGATTTGAATGCGATAAACACTCTTGCTTTTGCACATCAGTGCCGTCTTTTTATCTTCTCACCATCCAGGGAAACTCCACTACTAATTTTTCCTACTCGTTACCATATACTCGATCCCTTTGTCCTTTGATCCAGGTAAGATGACGCCCTGTTCTGTGCCACCTCCCTCCCCAGATAATCAATTCCCATTAGACTTTCATTTATTCAAAAAGTGTAGAAGCTCATCAGCGGAGAACAGTACGGTCAATAGTGAGTACCCAAAGAATAACTAGAAGGTGGAATTTCAAAATTATAAAGAAGTATAACTTGTCTTCGGGCAACCTCAGTCTCCTTTGTTGCCCTTCTTTGGGCTTAATGTTTTCTCTTTTCCTCCTTTAACAACTCAGTGCCATCAATCTCTGTCCCCAACTCCCCTCTAGCAAAAATTCTGAGGTAGAAAGGAAATTGGGTGTGGAGTTGGAGTACCAGAGTTCGAATCCCAGTTTTGTTTATTTGTAAAATCTCTGTCCTTGTACAAGTCCCTTCTGTCTGAGCCTCAATTATCTCATCTGTAAAGCGAGAGGATTGGTCTAGATGGACATTATGCTCCTTGCCTATCTCTAAATCTATGGTATTGATATCATTCCTTTGCACCTGGGTATGAATTTATGTGAATTGGTTATTACATCAAGGTATATGTACATTTAAATATCTTCTAATTATATAAAGCCTTTGTCTCTTTTTGAAGTAATTTAAAACCTCAAAGAACTCAAGAAGGAAAAGAGACCTCAGAGGCCATCTAGTTCAAATAGTATCTGAAGAAGACTCTCCTTTACCTCTCCATAACCAATATCTATCTAACTCTCTTTAGTGACAGAGGGAACCAGTCCATTTACAGCTTAGAAGGTGAGGGCATCTTTGGGAAAATGGTGGTTTCTTTCTCTCATCCCTGAAATACCATCATCTACATAGCTGCTTGTTCCATCATTTATAAATCTGACTTTGTCCAGAAGTATATACTGGTTACTTGTACACTGCATTCCCAGGCCCTGCTCAAACCAGGTCAATGTCCCTTCTGGTTCCATTCACCAGGACCATGAAGGTATGGTTAATAATAATAATATCTAACATTCATATAACACTTACTATGTGCTAGCTAGCCATTATGCTAAGCATTACTATTGTCTCATTCAATCCTTTCAACAGCATTGGAAGTGGGTACTATTATCCCCATTTTACAGATGAGGAAACTGAGGCAAATGGAAATTAAATTACTTGCCCAGAGTCACAGAGTTAGTGAGTATCTGAGGTCATATTTGAACTTCTGATAGTACTCTATCTACTGTACCATCTAACTGCCTACATATAGCAGGTGGTGTATAACCTTCTACTGCTCTTAAATGGTATGTGCTTTACAACAGAGAAAAAAGGAAGTAGAGAGAGGGTCCAGTGTCTCTAATGAAAGCCATGTTGACTGATGCCAGATGGCTCTTGCTTGATGTAAAGAGGGTCATATTTACAGAAAATTTGTGCCCTAAGACTGTTTTACAAGTTCCTGGTGCACCAACAAATCAAATGCTCTTAAAAATTCAAGGAATTATTTTAAATGTTTTGAACAAATGCCATCCTAAACAAGCACTTCACACATATAGCAGTAAATACCAATTTGAAAAAAAATGTCTAGGGTTACAGAGGTACTTTCAGTCCATTTGTAGAGGAAGAAGTTATGAGTTTGCACCTTTATTTTTCAAAATGTCCCTTTCTTTCCTAAGCTAAAGCTTAGTGGCATTATAGTGTAATTAAAGAATGTTAGTGCTAAACTTGTATTCCGAGAGGAACTGTTACCTGCCTTGATTGCACCTGCCAATCTAACAAGATTGGTCCTCTGCTGCTGCATTTCACTGCCAGAAATTCACTTTAAGAGAAGGAAGTGGGAGGAGAAACAATTCCTGGGAAACCTTCATGAATTGTACAATCTGTCTTGTTGGTGGGCCAGTCCCTATTTGTTTAGTAGTGTTAATGGGGATGATTCAAGAGGTGATTAAAAGATCTTAGATTTCCCCTTGTTGTTGTACTGTATTCTCGAAGGAGATCACGGAATCCTAGAAGTAGCAAACACCAATTTAGTCTTTATGTGGTCTTTCCCACTGTGGCAATTGTGGTGCCTTTTTATAAATCCTAAGCATCAGGCTCTGAGGCACTTAAGCAAGAGTCCAAATTGTTCTTCTAATATGTGTCAAATAAGTCACTAAAATAGGCAAAAGGTGTGTTGTTTCCCTCAATAGAACTTAGGTTCCTTGAGGGCAAGAGATAGTACATTTTATCTTTTGTCTCCCTACAAAATAGTACCTGGTACACAGTATTCAATTAACAAATGCACATTAATTGAGTAAACATATGAGGATCAAAGTAAGGAGGATAATTGTCTAGGCTCTAGGCTGGCTTCAGGAAATTACAAATCTTTTTTTAATGACCCCTAGCTTTTTATGGAAGCAAAGGCCCAAATTGTTTAATCCTACCATTCTATCAGTGTTGCTATTGCATGGTGAGCCATAGAATACAATTGTCTGCTAAAAAAATAAAGATGAATTATCCAACAGAGGCAATGAAGAAGTATTTGTTGAATACATGTAGGCTGAGGCATACAACCCATAAGGAAGCTCAAAGAAGATATCTTCAAGGAACTGTATAATCCAAAGAGAAAATGGGCTGGTCATGTGGTGAGGGATAACAGGTAGATAGCTAGAGGGCCTTACCAATATCTGAGCAAAGTCAGGATAAATTGAGGAAAGCCTCCAGTATGTTGTCAGTATTCTCCTGTGGTAAAAATGGACAATAGTCAAAAGAGGGTTGCCATCTGTTGTGTTGGAGGTAATTTCCAAAAGGATGAAATCCCAGATTCATTTGAGAATTTGGAGATCACAATTTAACATACTAGATGGTATATCCCCCAATGCAATGCATAATCATTTGTCTGGTATGGTACAGCAGGGATTCCTTGCATGTAAGAGTTGGGCTCTATGGCTCCTGAAATTCCTTATAACTCTCAAATTCTGTTGTTTTGATAGAACAAAGACACTTGGTAGGCTGGAAGTGCTATCCATTGGAAATAGTGTCTACATTGCTCCCAGTACTAGTGAATCCAGACTACCTAATTAGATAGGGTCAGAATATAGAAACATCTTTCTTTTTATTTTTTGAGTTGAAATTTTCCTATGCTGATAGTTACAGGTACGTATTTCACTGTAGGCAAGTTAAGTTTCTTGGTGTTTACCACCTGCTTACCACCTTCCTCTCTCACTAATTAATAATCTTTTACTCAGCCACAGAACAGCCTACTCAAAGGCTAATGTTATTATCACTTTTTAGCCCCTACCTCTTATATGAAGACTACCTGGCCTACATAGCTCGAAGCATGGATTGACATAGCTTCTGTCACTACTCATATATATCCCTGCCTATGTCATATGCAATCAATAAAGATTAATATGAAAGACAGCACTAAGCAAAGAGATCTGCTGAACAGGCTAGGGGTGGGAGAAGGATCAATAAAGCAAACAGCGTTGTCAGCTTCCAAAAAATGAATAAGGAAAAGAAGGGAATTATCAGGAAACCTCGCTTCTTCTTGCATTTTACCTGCAATTACTGGATCAGGTCGATGCAACAGTTCTTTCCTGATCACCTTTAGTGCTATTGCCTTCCCTCTCTGGTTAACTTTACTTTATCCCCTGTATATTCTGCTCATACAGAGTTGTTTGCATGTTGTCTCTCCCATTAGACTGTGAGCGCCTTAAAAGCAGGAAGTTTTGTTGTTTTCGTCGCTGTTCTTTCCATCCTTTGTATCCCTATCACTTAGCATATTGCCTGGCACATATAAGGCAATTAAAAATGATTGTTCACTTGACTTGAACAAGATTGTATTATTACTGACTGTGGGCTAGGCACTGGTAGGCACTTCAGATACAAAGACATAAACAAAGCAATTCCTGTCTTCAAAGAGATTATGTTACAGGAATGGGGGAGAGTCACATAATATGTATACAGATAAATGAATATGAAATATACATAAAACAAATATAAAATAATTGTAGGGCATTAATAATTAGAATGGATCAGGAAAGGTTTCTTTTAGGAAGTATAACTGACCCAAGCCTTGGATCTAAGGATTTTAGGAGGTGAAAGTGAGGAGGCAGAACACTATGCAGGGAGAAAAGATTGTTCAAACTCTCAAAGGTAGGAAATATGTTGGATTTGGGAAACCGCAGATAAATGGGTTTGGTGAGAAAGTAGCATGTAAGGAGGGGATGAATGTATAATCAACCTAGATAGATATGTGGGGCCAACTGGAAAGGGCTTTGAAGGCCAGAGGAGTTTTTGTCTTAGAGGCATTAGGGAATCTCAGACCTCCCATGGCTCCTTTTCCCTCCACCCACTCAACTGAGAACCTTGCCTCAAATTTCCCAGAAAAAAAATGAGGGTATTTGCCAAGAGCCCCCTCTTCTGTTAACATCCCAATTTCACATCATTCAGATGTCTTCTGCCATGATTCCCTCCTTCATCCCTGTTTCAGATGCATATGTAGTACTTCATTTTGCCAAGGCAAATACCTCTACATTCCATCTCATCTCCAGCTAACTGTTATCTCTATCATTCCCACTATCTCACCAATTTTCAATCTCACTTGTCTAGTTGATGCTTCCTACTACTTACAAATGCTCCCATATTACCTCCATCCTCAGAAAAAACTCACTTGATCCATCTATACCCACTAGCTACTGTACCACATAAAATTGTATATTTGGCTTATAAAGCCCTAGGCCCTTTCCTACCTTTTTGATCTTCATATACCTTATTCCTCTTAATTCTCTATGCTCCAGTGATAACTGGTTTCTTTGCTATTTCTTGAACATGACATTCCATCTCCTGACTCTGAATTTTTGCCCACTATCCCCCATGCCTGGACTTCTCCTCCTCCTCTTTTCTGTCTCCTGTCTTCTCTGAATTCCTTCAGGTCCTAGCTAAAATGCCATCTTCTGCAAGTTGCATTTTCCTGATTACCCCTTAGTGTTAATGCTTCCATGTGAGAATATCTACAATTTTTCCTGTATATATCTTGTTTGTACATAATTATTTGCATAAATTTTCCCCATTAAACTTTGAGCTCTTGGAGAATAAGTGCTATTTTGGTGTATTTGTCTTTTGGCTTTCTGTGTATCCCCAATATTTAACCTAGTGTCTGGCACTTGGTAGGCATTTCATGAATACTTCTTGACAATTTGATTAAAACTTCATCAGCATCAGAGTAGCATGGTCTGATGTATACATTAAGAATATAAATTTGACAAGGACATGGAAGATAAATTGGAGAAGCAGAGAGAAACTGAAGGCAGAAAGAACAATTTCGAGGCTAATCCATTGTGAAGACTACATTATATTGATTCCATTTGCCAAATATCTTAAGCCATAGTGGGTCCTACTCTGGATCTACTCTGCTTCCCTGCTTTGCAAAGTGACAGATAGCCATGCATTTCTGAACTTGGTAGACAGCCAAATGTCTATCCCAAATCCTTCCCTTCTCTGCATTCCTTGCAATCACATACAATTTCTAAGTCGATTTTTATTAACCCCAAAAACAAATGAATGAATTTCAAAGAATCAAGAAATGTCAGAGAAAGACAGGATTTGAATGAGCATCTAAATCCATAATCATTTTGGTCCAGTCCATTTTACACAGGAGTAAACAGAGTCAAATAGCATTTAAATGAATTCATTTAGGTATCGCATTTCTATTGATCATTCCTACCTAAAATCATCCTAATATACATATGATATTTCTTTATTAGCTTATCAGTTTAAGGAATATGCCTCCTTTCATCCCATGGTAAAATAGAAGAGAATTTAGAATCGGAAGACGTAAGTGCAAATATCTTCTGTGCTACTTAATATCTGTGGTAGGAATAATGGCCTAAGGTCCAATATCTATATAGATTAGGCTAGTTTTTCTTACAAATGTGTTGAAACTGGATCATAGCACTAAAGCTTCAGCCTGAGTACAAAAACAGCAAAGCCACGAGTGACTGGTGTTCCTTCTTCAGGTCTCTGACCACAGACAAGCAGAATGACAAACACCAGCACTGGAGAGCTATGCTCAGCTGAATCAAAGCTGTACCCTTGATGAATATCCTTTCTCTGCTTTAAATGTCCTTCCCCTGCTAGAGCTAAATAAACCTCCTTCTGTTAACTGTTGAATAACCTATGAGTGTTTCATTTGTTCCAAACTTGGACCTGGGCCAACCAGACCAGCCTGGTCATCTGTGTGGTCAAGTATCTGAAGGGCTGAAATGTGAAGAAGGTATAAGACTTATTGATTTGGTCCCAGGATAGATCTAGGAAGCTGCAAAAAGTCTCAATGGATTGAGTAGTGGGCCTGGAGTCTGGAAGACCTAAGATCAAATTCAGTCTCAGATACTTAGCAATTATGTAACCAGTTACTTAAACCTGTCTGACTCAGTTTCCTCGATACATAATAGTACCTACCTCAGTAAATAATAGTACCTACCTCCAAGAGCTCTTGTGAGGGTCAAATGAGATGATATTTATAAAGTCTTTAGCATACTTCCTGGTTACATAGTAAATGCTTTTTTTATTCATAGTATATGCTTAATAAATCTTCCTATCTCTCTCCCTCCCTCGCTCTTTTTCTTTCTTTCTTTCTCTTTCTTTCTTACTTTCTTTTCTTTCTTCCTTCCTTCCTTCCTTTCTTTCTTTCCTTCCTTCCTTCTCTCTCTCTCTCTCTCTCTCTCTCTCTCTCTTTCCTTCCTTCCTTCCTTCCTTCCTTCCTTCCTTCCTTCCTTCCTTCCTTCCTTCTTTCCTTCCTTCCTTCCTTCCTTCCAAATTATCACTACTTTTGTGATCTTGGACAATTTACTTAAGTTCCCTGCACCTTGGTTTTCTTATCTGTAAAATGAAGGAGTTGGAGTAGATAATCACTACGGTGGAGATTCCAGGTGTGGATTTATGATACTGTGTTCCTTTTGGCTCTACGATCTTTTGATTATCACATGCACTGGCTACAAAACAGAGAACCTTGTCCATAGTAAGCACTTAATAAATGCTGCTTGAGTTAAATTAAATGTCACATCCATTGTACCAGTTAACATAAAATTTGCACAATTAGGAAGCTGACTAAGACTTTTCAGTGACAGTGGAATAGTCTATTACTCCAGGAATGGGTTTAGAGGTTGAGATTCACAATTCACAGAATAATTTGGATATAACTTCTGTGCATTTTATAGGATGAAATGTCCCTTAGTAGCTTTACTTTGAGAGAGTTAAATTCAATGGTTTCTCAGGTCCCTATCAGTTCTAGAACTATGATCCTATCTATAGATATAATTTTCTTTGCAGGGAAAACTGAGGAATAGGAAAATTGTATTCTTGAACCAAGTTCCTTGGGTATGGGTTATGGTTTCAATTTTGGTGTTAAATTCTTTCAATCCAGCTCTGGCTCATTCCCAAGTCATGCCACCTCCCAAAGTGTGACTGCAAAATACATTCAAGCATTCTAAAATGAGTTTCTGGAATTCCTACATACAGATGTGTAGCATGTAGAAACAATAAGCAAGCATTTATGCAATGCCTATTTTGTTTCAAACACGGTGCTAGTATCACTGAATGTTAAAACTGCAAGGAGTTATGGAGACCGTCGAGTCCAACGCTCTTTTGTACATGAGGAAATAGAGGCTCATAGAGATGATTCAAGTGACTTGTCCAAGGTCATACAGGTAGAGTGTAGCAGTATATGGAAATGAACCAGTTTTCTGACTTGAAATTGTTGGCTCTTTGTTTCTCTCCATTGTTTGTTTCCAATGGTGATGAAACTTACATCTTCCCTCTTATTCCCCACTACCACCACCTTTTAGGACTTCAGGATTAAGTATACATCAAAAGGAGTTAGTATGCTTTTAGGTCGGCTATGGTTTTGGTGTCCTCCTTTCCCCTAGTGCCATGTTAAGCTGAGAAACTGCAGAAATGAAGAGGGGCGACTTCCTATAAAACATGCTTATAATTGGTAGCAGGAGGCTGATGCATTTATCTCAACCAAAGAGGATTAATATGCTCATAAAACACTGGTAGCCTTTTCTTTGCCAGCTGAGATGAATGCATCGCACTGTTGCAATCTCTTATGTATTTTAAATCTATATTTTAGTTATACATATTTATAAAATATTCAAATATTAAATATTAAGTGGACTGCAAGTTAACTCCAAGAATCATCTGCACATTTATTTAAAACTGAGTTTAAAAGAGTGAGAGAGAGAGAAAGAAAACAGGGATTATCAACATGAATCTTACCTCAAAACAAACACAAAATTTAATTTGTTCATTTTTCAAATGGGGCACTAGTTCCATTGACTACATAGTTAGAATTCTAGGTGTACCAGAGAATATCTGGGCACTCAGAGCTGGGTGCCTCATGGGAAGTTAAAGCACATGAAAAACACTGCCTAATAATAAGGGAAAACCAAAAGTGGAAAAGGCAAATTCAGGAAGTTATGGGGTTCTCTCAGACTAATTCTAAATGACCCTTGGAGATGGAATTCCCATTCTGGTAAGAGATGGACCTGTGGGTTCAGTTTCTATCTCTTGACTCTTAGTACCTGTGTGACATTTTTTTAGTCACTTCACATTTACATTCTAGTGAATGGAAGTTTAGCTTGGGGAACTCCTAGAGTGAAAATCCCTCTCAGCCCATCTATTATTTACTAGCCAAGTCCTAGAGTTTTCTAAGGCACATTGCACTTAAAATGCTTATGGAGGGCCCACAGTTATTTACATATTAAATGTAGGATTTGAACAAAATTCTTCCTGCCTCCAGTCACCAGCTATCCACTATACGATGCTTTGTCTACAGTGTTAGATATATTTGCACAAATTTTAGGTTTTAAAAATAGAAGAATAAGCATGATTCGGATCTTTGCAGCCTTTTATTTGTTATCATCATTGCTGTTGGTAATTCATATCTAATAATGATAATCCTTCTAATTAGATGGATTTACTACTGATAATTTTTAAGGGATGTGGTTGGTTTAAGGGCTGGGGGTGGGGTGGGATAGGGAGGGCAATGCTGGAATCTGTACCAGAAAAGAATCCATGCTGCTGAGATTACAGATGCTTCAAAGGGATGATTATAATAACCATCATCACCATTTTAATATTTTAATATCGCCTTAGATTACATTTTCTCACTTGACCATTATGACAGTGTGAGGAAGGATGGACAGGCATCACTGTTGATAAGTGAGGATGCAAGTGACTCGACAGAGTCAATACAGGTGATACAGTCAAGACTTAGTTCCTGGTCTTCCCACCCATGTCTACTACACAAGGCTCTTCTCTATATGCATATATTTCACATATTACAAGCAAATATATTCATATATTTAAAGTCATATAATTTTAAACCTAGGATTGAGCTAGAAATATCCTTGGAGACGATCTAGGATAATACCCATTTTACAGATCAAAAAAAATAAATGGCAAGAAAGTATTAAGCTCTTATTGTGTGCCATGCACTATTTACTTTATAAATATTATCTTTTTTGATCTTCAAAACAATGGGACATAGGTGTTATAATTATCTCCATTTTACAGTTGAGGAAACTGAGTCAGCCAGCGGTCACTTGTATCCTTGCGAACAGAGTGATCCCTGTCACACATTAAGTGTCAAAGGATGGATTTGTACTTGAGTCTTTCTGACTCCAGACCCAGCATCTTCTCCACTGCACTACCTAACTGCCTCTGCAAGGTAGCCAAGGGAGTTTTGTGGCTTTTCCAAAATCATATAAGTAGTTCATGAATGGGCTGATAATTAAAAATCCTTACTCCCAGGCTGATGATCTTTCCAATTTACCATAGGACCATGGGCCTTTTAGGGGGGTTATAGAAAATAAAAGCAAAAATTGGCAAATAAAATCTGTACGACTGCCTCACCACAGAAGAGATTCTATTTTAAGCCATGTGAACATCTTTGAGATAAATACCTTTTAAAGAAAATGCAACACATTAAAAAAGCTACCCTGATCACTCCTCAGACTTTAAAATATGAGTGAATACTTGATGAATCTGCATGTAGGATGGGGAAAAATCCATAAGGAGCCTAGAGACTTCAAAATAAATAATTAAAAAAAGCAATTCAGTTATTGCAAGGGAAATCATTGGGTCATCTGTCCTAAACAAATGTTACAGGAACACTGATACCGTATTAGTGGAACTTTAAATTGGTTTAGCCATTCTGGAAAGCAGTTTGGAATCATATTAATAAAACAAATAAAATGTCTTATACTTTTTGACACAGGGATCCTACTGCTGGGCATATACCCAAAGGACGCCAAAAATAAAAAGAAAGGTCCAATGTGCACCACCATATTACAGTAGCACTATTTTTTTCAGTAGCAAGGAACTGCAAACAATGTATACAGCTATCCTTTTGGGGAAAGGCTAAACAAATTGTGGTATGAAATGGTGCATATGATAGAATACTCTGGTGCTATAAGAACAATGAAAAGGAAGGATATAGAGATGCATAGAAACCATATGTTGCAAAGTGAAGGAAAACAATATACAGTTTACTATAACTACAATATAATGGTAAAAAAATGAAACCAAACACTAAAGATAATGACCAAAAGTTGCCCTGAAGAAAAGAGAAAATTTAACTCCCAGGGTAGGGGTATTATGTGGACATTGCATATACTGTATGACTCCATTATGTTAATTATTTTATGAAATTGCTTCATTTTTCTCTCTTTTTCTCTCATTCTTTGTTACAAGAGATTGCTATCTGGATAGGTGATGAGATAGGGAAATATTTGGAAATGACAACGTCAAAAGATGTCATTTTTTAATTTTATAAAATTAATAATGATTTTTTAAAAACAGGTAGTATAGTGAAAGTTCTATCCGATTATCCTACTGCTAACGTACCAACAAGGAGGGCTCCCTATTGTCTTTAAGGAAAAAACAAAATAAAACAAAACAAACTTTAAGCAGGCTCTTAAAGGTGTCCAAAATCTCATTCCAACTTACTTTTTAGCCTTCTTTCACATCATTCCCCCTCTTGTAATCTACCTTTTGACTAAACTGGACTACTCACTACAGCCTAAATTCATTATTCTCTCTCCCATATCTGAAATGTATCCCTTCCTAATCTTCGTCTCTCAGAAGCTTTTTCTGTCTGAAAGGTCAAATCCACTGATTTCTTTGTAAAGCTTCTCTTTAACCTCCTAGTTGTTTATTCTTTTCCTCCTGAACTTAACTTGTATTTATCTATATAATAATAAATCCTGTTAATAGAATATGTGATTTGAGGAAAGGGACTTTTCATTTGTTTCCCCAGGCTTAGCACATTGTCTGTCAGTAGTAGATTCTTAATGTGAAATTCAATTGAATATACCAAATCATAGTCTCTTATCCATTGAGTGAAAAGAAATTCTCCCTGCATTTGGCCATGAACATGTCCATGTTAATGCCTTATCGCAAGCTAATGATCCTAAATGAAAAGTGTATTCTTAGAAAAAGCCATTATCGCCACGTCCATCCACATCCTCATGACTTCTTTTGAAAGATCTTCAAATGGATATTGGACGCATGAAAAACATGGGGAGAGGAGGGAAAGCTAATGATGAGAAAATTAGCTTTCTGAATCAAAAGCAAACATGGTAATTGAATGCTTACTCTCTCCAGTTTGCATAAGGCACCAGAACAGAAGTCATATAGCATTAAGCACAGAGAGGACATTAGTGCCAACCCTGATTTTGAATATTGGGAAATTTGCCAGGTCCTACTGATTTTGTCTTCTTAATAACTGTTGCGTCTGTCCCTTCCTCTCCTCTGGCACTGCTACCACACTATGGTGCAGGCCCTCATCTTACTTAACACTCGGAACATTGCAATAGCCTGCTTGTCTCTCCCTACTCCAGTCCATCCTCCACTCTTCTGCCAAACTGACCATGCCACCACTCCCTGCCCCTCCTCATCCCCAACACCATTCATTCAGTAAACTCCAAAGGCTCCTCCTCATTATCTCCAGGATCAAATATCTAATCCTGTCACATTCATGACCTGGTCCTTTCCTACCTTTCCAAGCTTCTTTACACCTTACTTACCCCAAATATTCTTTAACTTAGAGACATTGGCCTACCTGTTGCTCCTCACATAAGGTACTCCATCTCCCAACTCTCTGCTTTTTTGCTGCCCATCTCCTATGCCTGGGATTCTCTCTCTCTTTATCCTCACCTCCTCTCTTCCTTTGAGTCCTCGCTAAAATCCCAACTTTGTAAAAAGCCTTTCCTGATCTGTATTAATGCTCATGCCTTCTCTCTGCTCATTAGCTCCAACTTATCCTGTATATACTTCGTTTATACATAATTGCTTTTATGTTGTCCCTACATTATACTGAGACTCCAAAGAGCAGGGACCGTCTTTCTGCTTTCTTTGTACCCTCAGCACTCAGCTTAGTGCCTGATACATAATGGACACTCAACAAAGGCTTATTGACCCAGTAGAAAAATTCTTTGCAGAAGACAGAATTGTAGAAATTCACTCATTCTATAAAGATTTATTTATTAGAAGCACGTAGTTAGAGCTATATTAATGTTGAAAAGCATCTCAAAAGATATACTATTTTGTCATAGCATTGCCCATGTAGACCTCGAAGGAAGCTTAGAAGTCATTTTACAGATGAACAATATTAGTTATTTGAGGCTACTCAGGCAGTAAAAATCACAGACAGGATTTGAATTCCGGTATATTCTGACTCCAAATGAGTTGAGAGGCTTACATTTTAGATAGCTTATATATTTTGTCTGAAAGAGCTGTTGTTGTTCAGTTATGTCCTGCTCTTCCTGATTCCATTTGTTTTTTTTTGTTTGTTTGTTTTGTTTTTTAATCAAGGGCACTGGAATGGTTGCCATTTCCCTTTCTGGCTCATTTGACAGATAAGGAACTGAGGCGATGGGGTTAAGTGACTTACCCAGGGTCACACAGCTAGTAAATGTCCTAGGCTGGATTTGAACTCATGAAGATGAGTCCTCCTGATTCCAAACCCAGTGCTCTATCCACTGTAGCATCTAGCTGCTCTATCTAAAAGAGGCAGTGTAGTAAAAAGAGTCTTGGATTGGGAAATAGAATAAATGAATGTAAATCTTGGCTCTGATATCTACCAACAATAATAAGAATAACAATGGAATGTTTAATATGATTGTACATGTATGGCCTATATCAGATTGCTTGCCATCTTGGGGAGCGGGGAGGGGAGAGAGGGAAGGTGAAAAACATTTGGAACTCAAACTCTTATAAAGTGAATGTTGAAAACTTTCTTTACATGTAATTGGAAAAAAAAAGAAAATACAATTAGAAAAATTATGTAAAAGCTAGCATCTATGTTAACTCTTTTGGTTTGGTTTGCCAAACAGTTTACTTATGTTAACTAGGCTAATCCTCACAACAACTCTGTGGGGCAGGTGCTGTTATTATCCCATTTTACTGATAAAGAAAGTAAGGCACTGAGTGGTTAGGTGATTTTCAGGATCACATAGCCAAGGAAAGTCTGAAGTAGGATTAGAAGTCAGGTCTTTGTAAAGCCAAGTCCTGGGCTCTATTCACTCTGCAACCTAGCTGCCTAGGAGTAATGGCAGGCAAGGCACTTTACTTCCCTGATACTCACTTCCTTTATCTATAAAATGAGGATAACAGATACAGAACCCAGCTTAAAGATACTGCAATGAAAGGGATTAGTAAAACTGAAAATGCTACATAAATGTGAGTTTTGTCTTGGTCCTGGACTTTAACTTGTTGGTTGAGGGAATTCCCAGTTAGGAAACCACCTCTACCTTGAGATATCAGAAATGTTCTTCAATGCTACAGTCTTAAGGGTTGTCTGGGGAACTGAGAAGATAAGGAACTTGTCCAGGGTCACATAATTACATCAACTAGCCAGGGGTTGACTGGGGATACAAAAACCAAAACAAAATAAAAACAAGCACAACTCCTCCCAAAATAGTACTGGCTCTCAAGGAGCTTAGTCTAAAGCAGGGCTGGGGAACCCGCTGCCTCAAGGCCACATGTGGCCTCCTAGGTCCTTGGGTGTGGCCTTTTGACTGAGTCCAAGTTTTGCAGAACTAATCCGTTTGTTAAAGGGATTTGTTGTGTGAAGTTTGGATTCAGTCAGAGCACTGCACTTGAGGACCTAGAGGGCCACATGTGGCCTTGAGACCTCAGGTTCCCCCCCTCTGGAAAGTGACTTATAGAATTAACTGTTTTGCCTTCACACACTCTTTGGACCAGTCTTACTGCCCCTCTTACTACTGCTGGTTCCTGGAATATATCTTTGAACATCCTCTCCTTGATTCCACCTTTTAGAATGTCTGCAAAATTTAGCTCAAACACCTTTTTCTACGTGAAAACTTTCTTAATTCCTCTACCTAGCACTTGTCCAGTCTTTGTGTTTACATATTTGTATATACTTATGTAATGAGATTCTGGCATATGCGTAGACACCAGTAGCTCCTTTGCCTCCTGCAACTTTATGAATAAAAATATGATAGAAAACCAATTATATTAATACGTGTTTTTCTAAGTCAATATGGAGCCCTCAGGGATTCTTAAGCCCACGCCCCGCCCCCCATTTCTATTTGAGTTTGACACCACTGTACTAAGCAATATTGTTTCTCAAATGTGAGTTACCCAGTGCTAACCAGGCCTATAAGCAGATTGTCTTGCACCCAAGTCCTATATTTTTATACATAAACCTCCTTGTTAGACATTGAATGGGGTAATGAACATGAGAACACTTTTCCTGCACTTGAAGATCTTAGAATAGTGGGAAATAGTCTCCTTTCCAATCTATGTACTCCCATAGAATACATAGGAAGGCTCAAATTCCAGTACTGTGGAGCTCTAGGGGCTGATTCTGAATCTCAGGCTGCAGAATTTACAGTATTATACATGGCAACTCAAGAGCTTAATTTGCTCAGTAACTAAGGTAAAGACCTGTCTCTGCAAAACTAAGCGATACTGACACAATACATTACTCAGTGCCTTTCACAAATGATGATAATTATTTAAAAAGGAGGGTGATGGGGGTGGGGCGGTTATTTTTTTTAAGCGTCGTCTTGGGCCAAGTGATACAAGATGATGTTTACTTCTTCTCAATTTGATATTTTCTCTCTCACAAAATCCAATTAGATGATCAGATGTTTTGCATTCCTGGCATAGGCATTAATGAAAAGATGGGGGGAAATGAGAAAATGAGATGTTTGATTCTATGTGATTCGCCAATGTTTCTGAACATCCTGTAATGCGCCAACTAATGAGCAATAGCTGAGAAGCAATATAGGGTATTAACTGTTACATATTATTAATGCACTGCTTGGGAATTAAGACAGGCATTTTACATGCTGATTATAAACATCTTGTACAGCTCCCATCCTTCTTGCCCTCCCCTTCCCCTCTCCCTTGGAACCACAGCTCTGAGTAGCTTTGCAACATTAAAACCAAACCTTAAAAAAGAAGCTTGAATAAATGGTCTCCATAGAAAATGCTTCCCATGGCTAATCAGGTTGAGAACAGAATCCATTCTCTCTGAAGTATTTATCTGAAAGTTTCTATCTTAGAGAGCAACGTGCCCCCAACATCTGGACTTCACTTTGTCACAGAATCATTGGTGAGGGGAGTAGTACTGCTAAGGTGTATCAAAGAACTGCATTTCCATGGGGGAGAATTAACACAGCAGTAAGGCCAGTACTCAATTCCTCACCAAACAATGACTACAAAGTTCTGTCCCAAGCCCAATTTTTAACTTAAAGTAACTACTTATGAGACACTGGACCTGTATTGTTTTGCTGATGTGGAAACTTGTAGCTAGGTTGGAGAGTGGTAATAAAACCAGTTCTGCCCTTATCAAAAGTACACTTGGGGTGTGGTATGTATGGTGTTTATCTTTCTCCAAAAGGAGCATTTCATTAACTGACCATCAACCCTTAGTCTAAAACCAACTACCAACTCTATTTGGAAATCAGCTACCACAATTAAGAGTAGGGGACTGGATGGGGCCAAATGCTGATTGCAAGTGTAGGAAGTGCTCTCAGCAGAGTTATGAATGCCTTGCTCTAAAAAGAGTTTTTGCTTATTGTTATTTTGATAATTCACAGTCTAAATGAGGAATAGGAGGGAGAATCAAGAGAGTGAAGATAAGGGAAATAGAGAACAATGATTAATTGTAAAATTTGTACTTAGTACATTACATAAATGTCATGTTGATGGTGATGATGATGATGGTTAATGATAATGCTGCAAATTGACCAAAAATCCCACAAACTTGAAAAGTTTAGTTATGGCCCCAAAACTTCACAATGTACTTATTTAAGTCAAGTGGAGAGCCTATCATAAAGATGGAAGACATTCATTTCAGAGACAAGTGAATATTATTCTCCATTGTTAAGCAGTCTCTAAATCTTATTAATTCTCCTTCTACAACATCTCTTCCCTTTCGTCCACTCATACAGCCACCATCATCTTTTGCTTGAACAATCACCTTCTTTATCAAGCCATTGTTCTGAATCTCTCATTTTCTAATCTACCTGCTAAAATAATCTTCCTAAACTACAAACCTAATCATGTCACTCTTTTGATCAAGAATCCTTTGGTTCGCTATTGTCCCTAGGATAAAAAAAATGCAATGTTTTTAGGTATTTCAAGTCCTTCACAATCTGGCACTAGCCTATTTTTAAAGCTTTAATTCACATCAATCCCCTTTCATGTGCTCTATCCTTTAAACAAACTGGTCTAGAAACTTTCTCAAACTTGGCATTGAATTCCCAACCGCTGGGCCTTTATAAAGGTTGCTTCCCATGTTTGAAATCCAAATCAATCCAATTCAATTAATACTATGTGTATAAGAACTGGGCAAATCAAGACAAAAGAACAACAATGACGACCCAATCCCTTCCCTTAACAAGTTTGCATTCTGCTGCAATGTACTCCCTATTCAACTCTGAGTCTTAGAATCCCTAACTTCATTCAAGCTTCAGCCCGTAACATCTCTTATGGTAAGCCCTAACTTACTGCTAATCTGTACTGTTCCCTTCCTACTCAAGTCATTGGTATATATTTGTTTTGCTTTTGCACTGACAGTAGAGCTTTCAAAATTTTGTTATATCAGAATGTCCACCAGCACTGAGCAGTTATTTAAAAAACTATCATCAGAAACAAGATCTTGTGACATCTAATCTAATATTCTTGTCGCTAGACTTAAACTATATCTTCCAGACCTATATTGGGCCCTCTGCTTCGCTTTGATTCATGGCTAAAGAGTGTGCATCTGAGACTAGCCATGTGCCTTCAGGAACAAGGTGGACTGAGCCACTAAAGGACTATGCAAGACTATTACTATTCCTGAAAATGTGAGACACAGTGAATGAACTACTGCTCATAGATTCAGGTGTGCACTGGCAAATATTTAACTGACACTCTAGGACAAAAAAAAATGTATACCACATACTTTTAACTTTAATCTGCACCATTAATATTTTCTCAATCACTTCCTTAAGTGTAGACAATTGACAAAACAGTAAATCAAGCCCTGATCTGTAGTATTTGCCAATTTCTGAGGAGTTAATGCTCAGCTGAAAAATTACAATCAGCTCTTTGGTGTGAGTTGGCTCTAGCACACTCCTGGATTTATCATTGTTTTATTTTATTTTATTTTTTTACAAGGGGAGTCTCTTCCATGGAAATATAGCTACAGAATAGGACCCCATAGTAAAATTTTAGTATTTTGTTTGTGTTTCTATTTTTACAGAGTCACTTTCATTGTTGTTTAGTCAGTTCAGTCCTGTCTGATTCTTTGTGACCCCATTTGGTGTTTTCTTGGCAGAGACACTAGATGACACTAATACTGGATACAAATGAGGAAACTGAGGCAAATAGGGTTAAGTGACTTGTCTAGGGTCACACAGCTAGCAAGGCTAGATTTCAACATCTTCCTGGCTCCATGCCTGGCACTCAATCCACTGCTAACATCATGTTAATCATGGCATCACAGAATATCAAGAGTTGAAAGGGATCCCACAGGTCATTTAGTCTAGTCTGTATCTGAAAAACTATCCTTGGTACAAGAGCCACAATAAGCTGTCACGTAGTCTTCACTTGAAGATCTCCAATGATGGCAACCCCTCTACTTCCTAATGATGGAATCCTAATAAAGCTGTACCCAGCCTCAATATTCTAACTTCCTCATAGTCCCACTGAATAGCAGATCCACTGTGCTTACCTAGCCCCTCCCCCCCACCCCACACTCAATATCCTAACTTCTTCATATATGCCTCACTGCTCACTAGAACAACAGATATGTCCATGAACTCTTAGTTCCCACAGAAACAGCAGGCATGTCCATGTGATGGGAACCCAGCCACTGCCTCTAGCTAGCTACTGCCCTCAGATCCTTTCCACATATATGAACAGGTGTGTTCTTATACTCAACCACAGTCATATCATCCATCTAGCTCAAGACAGGACCACAATACCTAATTATGTATCTTGACCAGACAGGACTACAATAGCTAGTCAACCAGAATGTTTAACCACTGAACCACAGAAGGGACCCCTCCTCCATTACCTAATCCCTTAACAAACTCCTTCTGCCTTTTTAATATTAATCATATTCCTCTCTTCTATGTAAATTTTGATTATGTAATCAGCATCTTTGTCCCATAAAAATTCATCTTGCTTTCTCTGAAACTGCTGGTTCCTCTTAGAATTTAGCCTGCTTCATGAGAGGCATCAATCTCAATAAATGCCTATACTTGGATTAGAGGTGGTCTAACTCTGAATTCTTTGAGAAGATTCCACCACAACACATCATGAAACTGCAACAGATTTTGGCCCTGGGTGGGCAGAGACTAAACCTCAACACTGAAGTAGGTTGTTTTACGTCTGGGTGGCTCTAATTGACAGGAAGTTTTCCCTTAACATTATTCTACCTGTCTCTATACTTGTTACCTTTTGGTCCTGGTTCTGCTATCCAGGGCCTGGTAAAACTTGCCTGCTCCCTTTTGAAATGAGCAACCCTTCCAATACTTAAATACAATTATCCCCCATAACCCTTCTTTATTTCTCTTTTTTAAACTAATTTTTTTCCCCAATTAACTAACATTTATTTTCTCTCTTTCTCACCTCCCCACCCTGACCCCCACTTGGGTAAAAAAAGAAAACAAAAGAAAAAGAAAACCTTTGTACTAAATAGGAATTGGCAAGCAAAATGGATTCCCACATTGGCCATGTCCAAAAATGTATATCTCATTTTGCAGCTCTGTCAGAAGGTGTTTCTTCAATGGTACTCTGGAATTATGGTTTGTCTCTGTTGGTTGGTCAGAGTTAAATTTCTCTAAAGTGTTGGTTTTCACAGTGTTACTGTCAGTGTGGTTCTACTGAGTTCCCTCATTTTATTTGGCATGAGTTGAACTAAGTCTTCCTAGTTCCAGTTCCTTTAACTTGTTCTCAAATGACTTGGTTTTAGATACCCCAACATCCTGGTCATTTCCTTGCCATACATTTCCAAAATTGTGTTACCTTTTAATTTTTATGAGACAGATAAAATGTTTCCTTTAGTTCCTTTGAAAGGCGGGCAAAGTATGGCCTGCAATGAGCTGGGAGCCTGAGCTTGCTGTAGGGCCCAGAGTACTTAAGTGACCTCGAAGAGATTAGACCCCTCCCTTACTTGTCACTGATGCAAATAACAGTCAGTACTTTCTGGGCACAAGCTAGAGCAGAGAGAATTTAGTAACCATTCATGGATCAGCTCCCATTTTCTTTCCTTTTAGATTAAAAACTATCACCAGTCAAAGGGAAATGTTTATGGTTCTTCAAAATTCCAGCAAGGAGTGGGGAAGTTTTATTTTTTTTTTCTTTTTTACATTGCTTCCTTATCTCTCCAGTCCCTGACTTCTCCCAGTGTTTCTTCTCTGAGGCAAAGGTGACAGCACCTAAGGCAAGTCCAGATCCTTGGGGCTCCCTCTCTCTTGTGATTAAAAACAAGCTCTTAGAGATCACCAGGAAACAACTTCAGCTGTCAAATTTCTAGCACCAATTTTCGGTCATTCCTTTCCATGCCTTGGGCTGCACTCTGAGGCTGCTTTGTTTCAATACCATTGTGAGAGAGCTTGACAAACCTCCTCGGTTTCCTCATCCCCTTAGCTCAAATCCAGGAGCTCTTTAAGGCCAAACTAGGCAGAGAAAGTAGTACTATAATTTTAATGTCCTTCTGCAGTAGGCTATTGTGCCTAAGTAAGTAAATCAAGAATACGATTTTGAAAGTCTAAGGGAAGCTCAGTTTCTCCTCAAATAATAAAGCTTCAAATGAACTTGAAGTGGGAGAACCTAATATGAACAAAAGCATGTTTGTCAATCTTGTCTCACAGGCCCTGCATACAAGAACTGGTTCCAAAGCAATAGTCCAAAGTTCAAAGCAATTGAACCAGAAGAACTCAGTCAGAAGTAGCATCATACCGTGGAAAGAGCACTGGGGTTGGAGTCAAAAGGGCTGGGTTTGAATTCTGCCTCTGATACTAATTGTGGCCTTGGGACTCGATTACCTCATCTAGAAAATGAAGGATTTGGATTACATAGCCTCGGAGGTCCTTTACAGCTCTGAATCTATGATTCTAGCTCTCCTACATAATATTTTGAATGATCTTGAACTAGTCAAAATCATCAAACTTCCCTGGGACTCAGTTTCCTTATCTGTAATAAGAGAAAGCTGGACTAGATGAAATCTAATATCTCGTTCAGCTGTAAAACTTGTGCTGGGTTAAAACATTCATGGGTCACATAAACAATTCTAAGCATAAAGGACCCTTTTCTTCTCAGAATTAGGATATTAAAACTAATTTCATGAGTGACTCAGGGCTTTATTTTTTATGGAATTTAGGCAAATAAAAGAGCTTCTTCCAGAAAGAATTAGGCCGGTGCAATTGACAATTTAGATCATCGGACTAAATTAGAGAAGGCCTGATTTTAGTCCTGGCTACTGTCCACGAGGGACTCTTGAGAAATCAGTTGACTTGTCTGAGACACAGATTTCTCATCTGTGAAATCCAGAAGTTAATATCTGGACCTCCAAACCTCAGAAGAATTTGTGAGGACAAAGAATAGGTCATATTTTGACAGCACTTTGAAACTTACAAAGCACTTTCTCCACTACAGTCCTTTGAGGATTATTAGTATTAGTATTATCAGCCCCATATTAGAGATGAGGGAACTGAGGCTTACAAAAACTAAGCTACTCCTAGTTACCCAGTTGGAAAGTGCCAAGGATAGGATCTGAACTCATGAGAACTTAATAATCTTTCCTTTGGATCCAATAAGATAAGTGAAGGGGCTCTGAGCTGTGAGGAAGAAGAAGGACTGTGATAAAATCAAGGTAATGTCATTATTTTTACGTCAATACTAAGAGCCCCATTTGTTTAATAATCATGTGGCAAGTAAGCCCGCAAAGATGAAAAATGCAAGAAATGCCAAGGATTATTAATGGCAGCCTGGTAGCCCGCAGTTCTGTCAGTTTCCATGATGATCAATAAGTTATTTAGATTTATTTAAACATTTTAATCGAAATTGTCTGGCCAGACTGATGCTGACAGGATGGCACAGTTAGAATTAAAGACTATTAGCAGGAATTGCATCATTTTACATGGGTTTTTTTTTTTTGGTTTGTTTGTTTTATTTCCTACTAAATGCCAGGAATCTCATAGAGAAGTAGTCCAAATATGTTTCCTGCCCAGAGAGGAGGATGGAGGGAAGGGGCTGCTGGCAAAGAAGTCTCTATAAATGTGACCAAATGCAGTGGCCAAATCACTAGCACAAAAGCAAACAGACTTAGGGCAATGGGACTCAATTCCCATTTCTTTTAGCAATTAACTTGAGAATTTGGGGAAAAGGAAGAAACACATATTTATTAAGTACTTACTATGTTCTAGGCACTGTGCTAAGCGCTTTACAATCTGAGCTTAGCTGATCCTCACAATAACCCTGGGGGGCGGGGTGAGCACTATTACAATTCTCATTTTACAGCTGAGAAAACTGAGTCAGACAGAATTTAAGTGACTTGCCCAGGGTCACACAGCCAGTTAAGTGTTTCAGGGTGAGTTTGAACTCAGGTGTTTCTGACTCCAGGCCCAAGGCTCAGTCCGATGTACCGCCTAGCTGCCTCTAATTCTTTACATGGAAAAAACAAACAAAAAATAATTATTTGCCTTTGTTAGGCCTCAGTTTTCTCATCTGAAATATGGAGCAGTTGTATTAGATGATCTCTATGACCCTTTCCAGTTCCAATAATACATAGAGCTATGAAAATAAGCCATGGTTTACAGGTTTGACACATTTGAGCACCATGGCACTTTAGTGAAACTTCTATTTTATTCACAGTACATAAAACAGGTAGGTATCTTAGAAGTTAAATATTGCTGGCCTCTTATTTGGAAAAGGAGGAAGCTGAAGCCCAGAGAAAGTAAGTGATTTATTCAAGGTCATATTGGCAGTCAGATACATCCATGAAAAATCCAGGATGCATTCCGCATGCTACCAATGGCTAGGTGGCGATGTGGTTGGAGCTCTGGAACTGGAATCAGGTGACCTGACTTCAAATAGGCCCTAAGACCTTTACTAGCTGTATAGCTCTGGGCAAGTCATTTAACCTCTATCTTCCTCACATTCCTCAACTGTAAAATGGGAATCATAATAATGCTCACCTCCCAGGGTTACTGTGAGGATAAGCTGAGATAAGATTTGTAAAGTACAGTTGCTGTAATATCAATTAAGTTGGGACTTTTTTACTGTTTTAGAATGCTAAATTAATTGTCTTTGAGTCCCAGGCCCAAACCCCTATCTACTAGGTGCTAAGCTGATGTGGGCTTGAAGCTCTGGGGGGCAGGGGCACCCTAAGGGGAGTTGCTAAGACCAGAGCCAACAGTATGGGCCTAAGTTCTGGTCACTCAGATGACTTTGATGATGTCCAAAGACTGTATAAAAAGACAGAACAGAGCTATTTGCTGGGGGCTCTCACTGTTGGAGGAGTGTTGATGTGGAGACTCTGGGCAGCTGTAGTTAAGAGTCCTCCAGCTTGTGAAGCCAGATGTTGATGCCTTCTTGGTAACTATGAATTGTATTTGGTCTGTTTATAATGTATGTTTGTAATTTCTTTGTATTTGCTCTAAAGTTCAGGGTGCTGGATTTTTCCCCTGAACTAGGTGAATGATATTTGTATGTTGGATTGAAATAAGATTGTTAACCCCTTAATGATGCTTTCCTTAGTAAAGCAGATCAAAAGAATTTGTCCTGGCAGCTTTCTTGTTGTTGGGCTTGTGTTGGTCTTTCACCCCTACAGCAGCCGCTAGCCAGATTGTTGAAACAGTTGCAAACCTTAAAATACCAGAAAAATGCTAGTGATGATCAAGATGATGACTATAGTAGCATTTTCCTTATCTGAGTGAATATAGTCTGGAGTGGGGAAAGGGGGACTTCTCTGACTGGGAATCAAACCCACATTGCTAGACATCTTTCACATGTATGTGTGTATGTATGTGCATGTACACGTAAACATACATAATATATATATCTGTCTGCATATGTATATGTATGTATATGTGTATTTGTCTCTCCAGAGTGTAGTACAGTTCATAGTACATAGCAGGTGTTTACCAAGTGTTTATTGACTGAGTGTTTCTTGACTAAATGGGAAATGAGCAGTTTGTTCCTTTTTTGACCATTAAGTTGATGAGCCAAAGTATTGAAGGTCTGCTTATACAATAAAATTGTGGTTGTGGTTGTGGTTGTGGCTGTGAGTGTTGTTATTTATGACCCTTTTCAGTGTTT
Organism: Trichosurus vulpecula; assembly: GCF_011100635.1. Taxonomy (NCBI): domain Eukaryota; kingdom Metazoa; phylum Chordata; class Mammalia; order Diprotodontia; family Phalangeridae; genus Trichosurus; species Trichosurus vulpecula. Next base: position 309,563,322 of record NC_050575.1, read on the forward strand.
CCAACTGTTACTGTTTGAAAATTAAAAAAAAATACTTAGAATGATGTGGTTTCCTTTCATTCAAGAGAATGTAAATTGTTCCTTACTGTTGGCAGACTTCTGTTTTATTAATTCTTGTAAGCTGAGTAGTGCTCTGGTATTGTGATCCACAAAAATTCAAAGGAAATTTTAAATGGCAATAAAAGAATGAAAAAAAAATAGACTAGTTGGTACAACTTGTTAAAAATTGCAAATAAAAAAATTCTGAAAATGCTTAATAGTTGTATATAATTTAAAAAGAATAATATTAAATAAATTATATTTGCAATCTCAATATTTCTTTTTCATTTAAATCTAAAATAAGATTTTTTTTTCCAAATGAGAAAAGTGGCCCTCATTATCACAAGATGTATTACATTCAAGACCTTCATGAATGTGATTTTTAAATATTGTCTAAAGAAATATAGAATAATTTAAATAATTGGATAAATATAATAGCTCATGATTGGGCCACACAAATGCAAGAAAAATTATGATAGTATTTAAAATAAATTATTATTTGAATACTATACCTTTCAAACTACCAAAGAGATATATAGTAGAGTTGGACAAAATAATAGTAAAATCCATTTGAAGAAAGAACAAATCAATAAAAAAGGAATACTTGTGGACAGTAGAACTTCTAGATTTCATGTTGTACTATAAAGCAATATTTACCAGGATTCTTTGGTACAAGTTAAAAATCAGATGAATAGAAGAGACTAGACTGATTAAAAGGAACCAGAAATAAATAAACTAAAAAATACACTGTTTAATAATAAGAAGAATAAACATTAATTACTTGGGGAAGAACACCTATTTGGCAAGAATTCCTAGGAAAACTGGAAAGATTGTGAATAATTTAGAGAAGCACAGGATACTTATATGGATCACTGTAGATAGGGAAATGCTATTTATAGTAACCAAAATAATGTAAAGAAAAGCATACAAAAAACAATTAAAGATGAAAATGAAAGTCATGTAAATTATTGCCCAAGCTTGGACCACGAGAGAAAAGAAGAGGAAATACATCTTGATTCCTTCTTTGAAGAGGTAGGGGGGCATCCTATGGTGGTGTAACATCATATATTGTCAGACTTCATTGATATATTCCTTATTTTTGCTGAATTTCTTTTTTTTTCTCTTTCTTTTTTTTTATTCTTTGTGCCAAAAAATAACATGTCTGGTAGGGAAGAGAGAAGGATACAGTTTGAAATGACAGTGAATTCATTTTTTTTTTAAAAAAGGATCAATAAAGATTTAAACTTCAAAAAAAACCAGTCAGAATTTATATCTGGACAGAATTTTAGGAATCATCCAGGCTAGTTTCATAATTTTGCACAGGGAATCATTGATGTCAAAAGAGATTAAGTGACTTGCTTGAGGTCACACATAAATTTGAACCCAGATGTTTTGAGTACAAATCCACTATTCTTTTTGCCATCTCATGTTGTCCCTCCGAAAAGAAATAGTTAACAAGATTTTCAAAAAGCATTGGAGATATTCAAATATTCCACCCAATTTTAAAGCTCTTGCTTTCCAGACCCACTTTGACACCACATCTCATAACACATACAGCTCGGATGCTTCCTACCAGTGAGATTGATATTATGTTTCCTATTCTCAAGACCAGAAACAGATGCTTAACTACAAAGCAAACTGTGCTTTGTCACAGGCTTCAGTGAAGCAAATCTTCATTGTTAACGAAATAAATGCACGAATAAGAGCAAACGCTCACAGCTCTATTATACACAGAACGGTGCTGGGGGCCCCCAATGCCCAAAGCTCAGTGTCCTATAGTAGCTTACTCTTGGTTAGGGGCAAAATTCTTTTTAAAAGCTGTCACTCCCTTCCTGCTTCCTGTTTTCAGTACAGAAGATGAAGTTTCTCTTAAAAATAATCAGGGCTTTTTCCCTTGACTTGTTTCACGACATCTGTCTTTCTGTCTGTCAAGCAAACTCTACTTCTCTGGACTTAAACACCACGCCTCAAGTTGGCTCCTGACCCTGCTCACGTGGGTCTCTTCTGCCATTGATGAGTTCTTTCCAGAACTTCCGTTCTGGGGAAGGACCCCAGGCAAGCCATTCCTGATTCTCTGGACTTAGCCGCTACCAACCTCCCATCTGGGTAGCCTTTCCTCTCCTTCTCAGCTGTCATTTCATGTCTTATCTTCCCTCACTGGAACAGAAGCTCCTTGAAAGCAGGGGCTGTCTTCCTTTATTTGCTTATATTTTATCCCCAAAGCTTAGCACAGTGCCAAGCACATGGAAAACACTTTAAAAAAAGCTCATTGATTTGTGACTGCCTATCTTTGTTATCATCTCAACTTATTTATTCATGTACTTATTTACTGATTTATCTCAAATCATCTATCCACTTATCTATCTCGATTAGTCTATATAATTATATAGCTATGCAGTTCTTATTAAAACATGCTCATGTTTAATTTACCAGTTTAAGATAGAGAAAAATGTGCTTTTCCAGTCACAGCGGCTGAACTGTGTATTTTTGTAGGTGTGCTTCGGTCACATGAATTTGATTATTCAGTGTTTATCCTCTTTATCAGCTAAAACTTGAGCAAGCTGTTTTTGTTACTAGTACGTTGAGATGAATAGTACAATAAATGTTATAAAATTTAAAAAATAAAAGTATAAAAATTGCACAACATACATCTGGACATATGGAGCAAATCTAGTGCTGACATATTCCTGTATTTTGAATTTCCATAACCTTTTCTCAATATGATTACCACTATAACAAAGTATCCTCTTGTACATGATCATTCATGGTAATTTTGTGACCTAAATTCACAGCCATTCTCAGACATACCTAATTGTGCTGCGATTACAATCCACATACTTGGCTGGAGTGTTTGGGCTCTGTTTTATGTTTGTTCTATCTGGAATTTATACCACAACACCACCACTGGCAAGACAAACACTTTTCAAAGTTGTTAGAACTATAATCAATACAACGATCATTGCTGATTCCAGAAGACTGATGTTGAAAGACATTATCTATTTCATGACTGAGACTGAGTGGTGACAGATTTAGGCAGCAAAATGAGACATATATTTTTATATACAGCCAATGACAAAATTTGTCTTGCTTGACTATTCATATTTCTTATGTGAATGAGACACACACACACACACACACACACACACACACACACACACAGACAGAGAGAGAGAGACACAGAGAGACACAGACAGAGACAGAAAGCCAGAGAGAAAGAGACAGAGAGAATAAATTTATAGGTTTTTTTTAATAGAGAAGTCAGGAGTACTATATATGTGATATGTTTACATATATTTTCAGATAAAGTCAATATATTTTTAGTTTTTTAGTTTGCTTTGTTACATGAGACCTCTCATGGGGAGGGGGAGGTTTGTAAGTGCTTTGTCACATAAAAATAAATCATATAAGTGAAACTTTTTTTTTCAATACTCATACCTTTCTAAAGATTGAGAGCTGATGGTTTAAGAAGACTTCAGTTAATATGGCTGAGATTTCATTCTCTTGTCTCTTTGTTGGGATGAAATAAAGGAAATAAAATAGAGATGTAAAGCTAAACCAAAGAATAATTGGTTTACTAAACACTTAAGAGACTTGACCAGTGTCAAGCAAGGAGTATTTGCCAGAAATGGTACTTGAACTCAAATCATCCTGACTTTTGAGGCCAACAATTTATCAAGATTCTGCATTGTCTCTCATTCTTAAATTAGCAGAATGAAATTAATTGCAAAACTTTTTATGGTGCCTCAGTGAAAACAATTTTGGGAATATAGGTAATAGTCATATACAATTACTGAAGAATTATCTCAAATCCAAGATAATTAAAATAGTCACAGAAGAGATAAACAACTGACTAAAATTAAATGGCCAAGTTAATATCCCTATGTATCCTAGATATGGACTAAAGAAAGCAATGATGGGAAGGAATTTATGTCATCTAGACTAAGTGTGGACAAATGATACCTGTGCTGGAGACAAGAGAATTCCGAAGGTATGGTGGGGAAAAATAAGGTACCAAATGCTTAGAGAAAATCATGGAGATCATTATTTGCCTCCCAAAAGTCTAAGAAAATATATAATAATTGACCAATATGTTGACTTTCACAGTTTTACAAAATATTTATGAAATAATCCACATACACATTGAACATATCCTTGCTGAAGTTTAGAGAAGGCATCAGACTTGTCTCAAATAATACTTTACAGCGAGCATCGTTTTTTTTAAATCACAAAATAGACTGAAAGGTATAGCACTAATTACATTGGTTTATAATTTGTTGACCATTAAAAACAAACAAAAAAACCTCATTTGATTTGAAGAACAAAATGCTCCCTTCAACTTTTACAGATCTCAAGAAACTATTTCCTATGCATATATTAAAATGATAAAAAGATTCTTTGTAAGTTGTAACAGCAGAGACATTTTAGTGGCTATTTGATTATTAATATCAAGGGACAAGTGCAAAAAATCTATCTACAACAAAGCTGTGTGCCACCAGTCATATATGATGCCTAGCACAATTCCACATTTAAAAAAAGGATTACCTATAGATGATGAGGTCCTGTGGTAAAAGTATGGTGTAGTGTAAGTATTGGACAGCTCATTTACTCTATTGATATCCATTCAGTTCCAAGAGAACCTATGGTAATTTTCTAGCATGCCAGGGGAGTAAGCACTGGAGTATTTACTGAAGGCTGTGAACAATTATCACACAGTATGACAATGGATGGACAAATTCTCATCTGTAGTGTTGGAAAGGATACCTATGTCAATGAGATCACAGATCCCCCAAAGCAGCAAATATTGGAAAAAATGCCCATTCCTGTAAGATTGAAGATACAACCAACCCTTCAATTGGGACTAGTTTGTCTATTTTTACTTTAACACACATGATTTCTTTATATTACATTTAAATTTATGTAAATTATTTATGCTATGGATCAAGGCAAGAAAAAAAGAAGTTTTAGCATTTGGAAAAGATACTGAATATAATGAAGGGACATGACAGAATTTCAGAGAACATTTTATCTCTAACAGAAAACAGTCCACAGATTGTTATTGACAGTGGCCCTCTGATGCTAATCTGGGACTGACAGAGTTGTGAAGGCTTGTTCTTATCCCCACAACACTAATGCTTTTGCCAACCAAAAAGAGACAGAGAGATAGCAGCTGTTCTTTCAAAAGGAAGAGGAGTAGAGAAGACTGGATAGGAAGGATATCACATCCAATCCTAAAAACAGCAGGAACCTCAAAGTTGATCTAGTCATATGTTTGTCTAGTCAGAATATTTGTCCTTGGTCCCAAACCATCTGGCCTTAGACAGTCACTATGCAGACTTAGAAGCTATGACTTACAACAGGTACATCTTTTACCCCAGCCCATGAGGTAACTAGATGCAATCTTGCAATTCCAGTAATACAGAGAACCAATCTGTAAGAGCTCAATGAAGAGTACACTGTGGAGTCAAACACTACCCAAGTTCAATAGATGGGTATTGTCTTCTAGTCTTGTGTTAATTCAGGCATGCATTTTATAAAATAGGCCAGAGTCGTAGTTTTATCCAAGCCAAATGTCATAACTGCTATTCATGATGATAAACTTGAATCATCAACGAAAGTTTAAATTGAATTTAAAATATTTTATTCAAAAAGGTGGAGATCTAGCTGATGCACTTTAAAAAGATCTCCATCTAAATTTTTTTTAAAAACAAATTTGGTTTACAAAATTCAACTTCCCAAGTACAAGGTACACAAGGCATGTTGCCATAGCAGTTATCCTGAAAACAATTTGAGGGTTTCAGTGGAATGCCAGCTTAATATGAGTGAGCAATGAAATTGAGCAGTCAAAAAAAAAAAACAACCAAGCAAACAAACAACACCTAATGTGATCTCAAAGTGCATTAAGAGAGGCATACCTTCCAAGAATAGGGAGGTGATATAGTCTCAGTTATACCTTGCTTTTTCTACACCTCATCTGGATGATTGTATCCATTTCTGCACTTCTGAGTATTATTATTTAAGAAGGACACTGATAATCTGTAGAATACCCAGAGGAGAGCAAGGAGGATGATAAACTGCCATGTGTCTTATTGGTTGAAGATGGATTAAAAGAACTGAGCATGTTTAGCCAGGAGAAGCAAAGGCTCAGAGAAAACGCAATCACTGTCAAAACCAAGAACAGTAGGAAAGGTACAGAGAGGAAAATCTTGACTTGAAGTTAGGGAGAAAAGAAGCCTTCTGAACAATCAGAGCTAGCCAAAAGTGGAATGGGCTTGTCTTAGGAGGTGAATGATTTCCTCTCCTTAGAGGTCTTCAAGTGGAGGCTAAATGACCATTTACTGGGCATGTTACAGTATGTATTTCTTTATGTGTTTATTGGACTAGATGGCTGCTAAGTTTCTTTACATAACTAAATTCCATGGTTTTCTTGCTTAGGGGAACATGCTTCAGTTCTTTGAAGAATTCGCTTATTTGAAACTTTCTATTCCCTTAGAATGGGAGATGAATGAGAAAAAATGTTTTACTTGTGTTTCAGAGAGTTTCCAGGAAAAAAAAAGATAGATCTGATGGCTCAAAAACAAAATTTTTTGTCATGAAGAATCAATAAATCAATACATGAGAGTTTGGACAAATTTAGAAATGCAGTATGCAGTTACATTTATAATGTACCACTTTAATGTAAGGTATCTTTTTACTTCATGGTATATTTAAGGATTTGGGGATTATTGAAGGTACTAGATAATGAGTTTTGCCTCACACACTAGATAATGATTTTTGCTTTCTTGTACCATTTATTGAGCATCATTAGTGAAGCTGAAGCTTAAATACTTTGGCCAGATACTGAGAAGACAGGGCTCACTGGAAAAGACCCTGATCTTCGAAAAGACTGAAGGCAAAAGGAAAAAGGGACAGCAGAGGATGAAATGGATAGATAGTATCATGGAAACAATGAACATGAACTTGGACAGACTTTGAGAGATAATGGAGTATAAAAGGGTCTGGCGTGCTATGGTCTATGGGATCATGAAGAGTCAGACACAACTGAACAACTGGACAATAACAAGTCTCACTCTCCTTTACTGGATCCTCAACAATGTTTCATCCCTGAACTCCGGGTGTCTCCAAAGGATCTGTTCTGGGTCTTTTAACTCTTCCCCCTCCCCCATTTCCTTCTCTCTGGTTCATCTCACAAACCCCCAAAGGGTTCAATCATGCAGATTACTTCAAGATCTATATATCTAGCCCCAGACTTTTTTGGGACTGCTGATACACATCTAAATCAATCAACAATCATTTATTAACAACCCACTACATGCTACATGCTTTGTTAGACACTATGCGTATAAATAAGGAGAAAGGAGAAAGGGAATTAGGGCTTGTTATATGCCAGGCCCTGTGCTAAGTGCTTTACAAATATCATATCATTTGGACTTCACGACAGCCCTGTGAGGTAGCTGCTAGTTGTTATCCTCATTTTATAGTTGTTGAAACTGAGGCAGACAGGGGTTAAGTGACTTACCCAGTGTCCCAGAGAATAAGCGTTTGCAGTCAGACTTGAACTCAGATATACCTCAGATATACCTAACTCCATCTAATGTACCACTCTAGTGGCTCAAATAAAAAAAAAAATGAAACAAACCCTACTCACAAGGAGTTTACAATATCATGAGGGAGACAAGTGCATGTGTAATTATATACAGAATAAACATAAAAGAACACTCTCATATCTCTTAGACATGTCAAAATCAACATGTCCATAATTGAATTCACTCTATTTCACCCAAGCTGACCACCATTCCAAATACTGCTATTTTAATCAAGGATATTAACACCCATTTAGTCACTCAGATCCACAACCTCCAAGTTTTTCTGGACTCTTTTCTTTGCTTTATTCCCTATATCCAGTAAGTTTCCAAGTCTGTCTTTGCTACTTCCACAACATCTTCTGCATGTGCTCTACACTCTCAGTTTACATGGCCACCAGTACTGATCACCTACACCTCCTGAGTGGAGTCCATCTCTTCCCTTAGTCCGTCTAACATGCTGCTGCCAAAATCCTCATCCCAAAGAACAAATTCTTCTGTATAACTGTCCTCCTTACAGAAAGCTTACTTTACAGGCTTCTTATTTGCTTTAGGATAAAAATACAAGTTCTTTAGTGTTGCTTTTTAAGACTTAAATAACTAATTACAAACTTCTTTTCCAAGTCTATTCTATGACCTCTTTTCATGTACTCTATATGTTCCAGCTGAACTTGCCTACTTAAGGTTCCCTGAACTGGATCTTGCCTCTTTTGTTGTACAGCCTTTGCAAAAGAAGACCTTGATCCTAGAATGCAGTATTCCCACCCTTTCATCTTTTCAAATCCTTAGCTTCCTTCAGATTGATCTTATACTCTGTCTCCTAGGTGAGCTTTCGTTATCCTCCTAGCTGTTTATACTCTTTTCTTCCTCAAATTATGAGAAATAGATGTATTTTTATTTACAGGTGTCCTTGTAGCAGAATTTAAATGAGGTCAGGGGCAATTTTTCCTTTTGTCTTTGTAGCCACAACAATTGTCAGAGGGGCAAATCATAAATGCCTATTGGATTTTATTCAATTGCACAACGACTTCAAAATTATATAATTATTTTCGTGGTTGCTAAAAATCAATGTTTACATGCAAAGCACATGTTCTCTCTCCTTTATTAAAACCCATTAAAGCCCATTTTCCCTTCCTCTCTTCTTTTTCCTCTTGTCTATTAAAAAATTGAAGCATATTTACTGACTCTTGAAGTTACAAAACATTTACATCTTCAACAAAGCATTTACTGAAACAATCATGCTAGATTTAATTGCCACTGAATGTAAATGTATTATGAAATCTGCCTGGGGTCATATCATCACTCATTGTGATGCTAAAGTAGGCCAGAGGACAAGGGGATGATCAAGGACTGTCATTTACACTTTAGCCACCCAATCTCAAACAGGAAGCTTATGTAAACTGGCAGAAAGGACCTGAATGGAAAACAGTCATTAAATGTTAGAGCTCTTCTATCATCATGATGCACATGTACTACTGTATGGAGAAGGTATATTTTGTTCCCATTTTGGCATCAACATCTAATGACTACATTCCAAAATCTTGGAACTCAAGTTAGATTATCTATAATTCCCTGAGAGTTGGATGAATTGTATTTTGACTGCTGAGTTCCTGGACATAGGAATAGTCATCCAGCCCTGTGATTTCATTGATGTGGGGAACTCCCAGTGTGATATAAATTATAGTAGCATAGATTTAGAGCTTGTAGGAAACATCAAAGGCCATCAAGTAGAGATGAGAAAACTGAGACAAAAGGTTTAGCTTCTTATTTGCAGCTTATGACCCCAGAGAGTTGCAAAAGGTGACCTGCCCATGGTGACATAGTATTTGTCAGAGGTGGAACTTGAACCCAGGGCTTCCTAACTTAAACTGAGAACTCAGAGCTCTTCAATATGCCATGACATGCTGCCTCTCAATAATCATCTTTTTATAAAAAATATTTTGTTTTATTTTTTTTTGTTCTAGATCGGTGCTTTCTTTGACTTAGGAAAGTTTCAACTGTTCTGCAACCTAATCTTAGAGCATTGTTTAGGGAACAGAAAAATTAAGTGACTTGCCCATGATCATATGATAACTATGTGACAGAGGAAGGACCTTGAGTCACCTTTCTTTCTTATTTATACAACATGTTACCTCTCAACGATAATCTAGGAGATTTTAATTTCAACATCTTGACACATGATGGCATGGAACAGGAGTTTGGATTAATGTACCCTCCAGCCACCACTGGGAAATATTCCCTAATGTGATAGCCACAAAAGGATATTTCCTTGGATTAGTCATTATGGTAAAACAAATCATTTTTAGTCTCTTCCCTATTTTCCTGGACCTGCTCTGTGCAGACTTTCACTGCTTTTGGACCCATTGCCTCAAACTCAGACCTCATCTTTCTGTCTATTCTAGTATATGATGGATTGTTGTTCAGTGATTTTTCAGTCATGTTCAAGTCTTAGTGATGCCATTTGGGGTTTTGTTGGCAAAGATACTAGCTTGCCATTTCCTTCTCCAGCTCGTTTTATAGATGAGGAAACTGAGGCAAACAGGGTTAAATGACTTTCCCAGGGTCACATAGCTAGTAATCAGGCCAGATTTGAACTCAGGAAGATGTCTTCCTGACTCTGTGCCCAATGCTTTGTCCATGGTGCCACTGAGTTACCCCTATCTTATGTATTATTACTTGCTTTAAATTTTGAATTGAGTTGCTCATGACCTGGCCAATCCCCTAAAATAGGCTTTGAGCTTAGACTGTATTTTCTTCATTTTCTTAGTCTTGTAGATTATGTCCTACCTATTACTGACCTGCTAATCCAAGTAATACATTTTATCCTTCATTCTGATGGGCCTATGAATCTGATAGGCAGGAATAGAGGATATATTTTGAGCATTTTCTCCTTCATGTTCAATAAGTTCAATTCAATAAACATTTGCTAAGCACCTATTATGTGATATATTCTGCTTTATTTACACTCTTTCATCCAGTTGCTATTGTGACCAATGGCACATAGTTGTGAAGTAAAATTATAGTATGTGGCCTTCAAACAGTAAAGTTTGAGGATGTACAAAGGAGTAGAAACTACAGCCTTGTCTTATTCTCATTTTTATGTAACAACAAAATTGTAAGAGATAAAAATAAAATAATGATACTAATCGCAGATATTACTTCTCTTTCAATGCATTATCAGTGTGTCTATTCTGCCCACTTTCCTAGATTGCAAGAGATATTTCATGGCGTGTCATCAATGAATGGTATAACAGAAAGAAAAGATGGTTTTGATCAAGGGGGAAGAGTGAGGATGACAGGCAGATGGCCAGAGTGCTTGATTGGTATCCTTGTGTTATTGGGAGAAACTGAGGGGGGCCTTCGGCCTATTGGATTGATTCCTGTGGCAAATATTGCAGAGAATATGGATGAAAGTCACACAAGAGGGGCAGGCATGGATGACTTCTGTGGTCCGTATCACTAGAAAGAAGAGCTCCAGAACTGATGAACTCAGATACATTTGAGTATTTGAGAGATGGTCTCGTAAGCTGAAGTAAACAAAGATAGCCATCACCTAGTAGCCAGTGTCTAAGCTGGACTGCTTTTCAGAAAACTGTCTGGAATCCTATAATCAGTTTCTATCCTTCTGAAACCTACAAGAACTTACGCTCAGTTAGTATAGTCTCTCAGATCCCAGGATCATTTCCAGCCCATTCTGAGATACTGGAATATTATTTGAGTAGGAAAAATACTCATTTATTTATTTGTTCATTTGTTCACATTCACTTATTTTATTTAGATAACAAACAGAACTACTATAGGGACCCTTGGTCTACATACACAAAACCCTACAGAGCTCAGAAGCCCCTAAAGGCATCTGCATGTTGCAGTCCAGGGCAAAAACTAATATTCATATGGAAAAGCTTGAATTATCAAGAACATTTTGAATGAGATTTAGTATATCATTTTGAAAAAGACTGAGGAATGCATGTGACTTAGTTTACAAAGGAAAGCCAAGTATTTTAAATATATTATCATGGATTATGGGATTGAGAGTTTAAAGTCATCTTAGAGAATTTATATTTCAAACCCCTCATCCCTGGCTTTCTGAACCAGTTCACATGGTTACATAATGTTAATCTGGAAGGGACAAAGGCCATTCAGTTTAACACCCTCATCTTGAAGTTAAGGGGAAATCACATAAGGCAGTAAACCTTAGAGGTTGGATTTGAACCTCTGTCCCTGACTTCAGATCCAGTTTTCTTTCCCCCGAACCACACTGCTTCATGCTCAAGGTCAGGTAGATAGTAAATATAACCAAATAGAGATATGAACTTATAACATCTAAGTTATATGTATTTTTTCCACTATATGATGATGCCTTTCTAATCCACATGAGTATTATTTTGATATGTTTCCAATGAATAGAAAGGACCATCAATATTTTTTTCTTTTTTTCCCTTTCTAGTTGAATATCATGAATGAAACATAGAGGGTTTGCATGTCTTTCTATGGGGTACATTGTGAGTTTCTGGCAGATTTCTAATTTTTGTTCATGGTTCTTCTAACTAGATTATCCCATTTGGTACCAATTAATAGATAAAGCACCACTGATATCCACATTGACTGGCAGAGAGATTTCAGCTGCATGTACTCATAATGAGTGTTAGAATACATCACTCACTGAGTACTGAAATGGCTTTTATACCTACACATGCTAATTAGGAAATTACTGAAAATATTTCCCATATTTAAAACACCAGAGCTCCTCATTGGTATGCCACGCTCTCCTTATATGGAAGCCCTGCTATGAATCAAAGCAGAATAACAGTCAATCACTGTCAAACATAAATTGCCTCCTGGAAAGGAAGTAATACAGATTTTAAAGTATTGGGAAATATCAAGATATTCCCTCGTACAACTACAGAGTCACAGGAAATTAGTGGACTTTGCCACTAGAAATGAACCAGAGATACATGAAATCACATCAGCATTCCACTTGGAACATGAACCTCATATTAGAGACCTAAAAGACCCTTGAATTTAGAAGCAATTTCTTTCGGTGGCACTATGTGGTAGCAAAGGATGATAATGGAAAAGGTGACATAGACAATCCAATGCTTCTATTAGACTGTAAAATTTGGAAGGCCAGACACCATGCCAGCATCTCTGCTGGTGCTAAGCATAGTGTGTGGCACTCAGTGGGTCCTTAATAAATGTTTGCCATGTTGAATTGTTGTAGAATTGAATATCTCTTCCTTTCTACAATATTTCTCTTCAAACAGGATAAAGGCTGATACTTTCTACACTACTATCAAAAAGTGAATATGGACTTGTGCCAGTGCCACAACCACCACCACCATCACCACTGGCATTATTGAAGGTAGAGCTGACCTTTGACCAAATTATGAAGAAATCACTGGTCTTCACTCTTCTTTATCAGTCCATCTCTTTCTTCCTGTTATCTTGTTTGTAATTATATCACTTCACCCCCAGATGGCAAACTCTCTGAGGGCAAGGACCAAGTCTTATTAAATTTTTGCATCTTCTTCAGTACCTAACAGAGTGCTCTGAATGAGTAGATGCTTAATAAATATCTACTGAAGAGGAAGTTTTCCTTCACAAGCATGAAGTATCCCCATAGTGCCCCAGCTCCCTACCCCCATCACAGAGAAAAGTCTCCCAATAAATTCACTGGTATTTATGTGTTAGCGACAAAGTATTGCTATCATAGCCATTCAATGACAAAATATATATTTTTAAATGCTCAATTGCTATATCGTAGCAGGAAAAACAATACAGAGAAGCTGTGTTTCTGAATGAATAGCATATTAAACCATCATAGATGTATGAGTACATCAAAGAGGTTTGTTGTTTTTTTTTTGATTGCTTCATCTCAATAATTAAAACTTTCTCTCTACCTCCTCACTCCCTCCTCTTCTCCTCTCCTCTCCTCTCCTTCCCTCCCATCCCCTCCCCTCTACTCTTCTCTCTTCTCCTTCCCTCTTCTTTCTCCCCCCTCCTCTCTATTCCTCTCCTTTCCTCTTCTCTCCTCTCTCTCCCTCTGTCTCTGTCGCTGTCACTCTCTCCCCCTCTCTCTTCCTTCCTCTTTCTCTTCCTAACTGATTGAATACAAATGTGCTTAATTTATTACATGCAGAGATGAAGAAACTCAGTCCCTACTTGAGGGCCATTATCCAGATATGATTATATCATAAATTGAAGCTAGGTCTCTGGAGGCAACTGATCGATTAATCAGACTAAAAGAGCTTTTTCAATCATTGAAGTGTTTATATGCAGCAGTTGTTTCCTGCCTACAAGTTCAGGTCGGCAAACTGGGGTGTTTAGCTGCTTCCCAGACCTCTGAAAGTCAAAGAGGCACTCTAACTGGATGCCTAAAGAAAAATAATTAAAATGTTATTATCTGTCCCTGATTCTCCTCTTAAGCTAATGTAATCATTTCCCCTTTGTGTCTCCTCTCTGAACCATTACGTCCCCATGCCTGAGGGGAAAGTAAGAAGTCACTTTACCCTTTCATGTGCCTTATCATTGGCAAGGAATTGAGGTTCACACAACCTTAATATTGCAGTCCAAGCAGAATCGTATAAGAATCATTATATCTCAGAGTTAGAAGGGAACTCAGAGGACATCTACTCTGATCAGAAATCTCTCCCAAAAAATCCCTAACAAAGTTATCCAGCCTCTATTTAAGGACCTCCAGAAAAGGTAGATACCCCATGTACTGAGGCAACATTCTACTTGGGTGCCTCTAATTATTAGGAACTTTCATCTGTACGTAAGGTTGACATATCACTCTCCACAATTTAAAATCATCACTCCCAGGTCTGATTCCCTGGGACAAAAATAATAGCTATTTTGTCTAGTTGTTACATCTACTTATATGAATACGTTATTCCTTTCAATTGATTGTCAGTTACTTGGAGGTAGACATTGTTTATTTCTTTCTATACCCATTGCCTAGTACAGTGCTTTGTACAAAGCAGACATTTAATACATGCTTGTTGATTGATTCTCCCAATAAACCATCACATCCTTGAAGGCAACTGAACCACTTCGTGTACCTGCCCTACACACCAGTCTTCTCTATTCCAATATATGTCCATTTCTACTTTTAAGGGCGGGGGGGCAAACTTGCCAAATGGCTTTCCCTTCTGACTCAATTTCTCTCTTCCAATCAAAGCCTTTTCTACAAGCCCACATAAGAAAAAGTAATTCTTGGTTTATAGTAACTGTCATACTTCCTAGCTCTATTTACTCTAACTTCTCTTGTTCCCGGTTCCCGAAAAGAGAGGGTCCTAGGAGAGGGAATAATTTTGGACAAAAATGATGATTTCATTTTGAGACATGTTGAGTTTGAGATGACAAGGACCTTTAAAATTAGAAGGCTATCCCTTAAGCTGTTAGTTGGCTGTGAATGCAGTTCAAGAGAAAGGTGGGAGTGGAAGGCAGCATGGCATAGTCTGAAGAACAGTGGTTCATTATTTGGAGGATAGGAGTTCACATCTGAGATCCACATTTAATCATCTCATGTAGCTTATGAAATCATTCATGTAAAGAGGGAGAGAGAGAGAAAGAGAGAGAGAGAGAGAGAGAGAGAGAGAGAGAGAGTGAGGGAGAGAAGGAGAGAAGGAGAGAGGGGGAGAGAGAGGGAGGGGGAGGTGAGGAGAGAGAGAGATTGAGCAGTGGTTTGAGAATTGGGCATTGAGGCACAAAAACATGTATGTTTTAAAGAAAAAAACAGGTGACTAGTGAAATAAAAGAGAAATTAGAGTCAAACAACTAGACAGAGTACTATGGTATAACATAATCCAACAGATGGAAGTGTTTCAATGATGACAGATTGTGACAAATGCTGCAAAGAGATGCCAGAATGACTTTTCAGGGAGAGAGAATGAAAGGGACAAGGGAGGTGGGGTGGGGCATTAAGGTAAGATAATGATACAGACTGATAGAATATAAACTATTGCTTACAGATTTTTTTCAACAAAAGAGAGGCAGGGTAGTACCTCAAAGCTATACTAGAGTCAAAGATAGGGGTAAATGTCATTTAAGGGAAAGGCACTAAACTCGGGGTAAGAAGGTCTGAGCTGGAGTCCTTACTATAACACTACTTAGATGCATGACCTTGAGAAAATGACCTTCTTACATATAAAAACAAAGTATTTTACCCAAATAATGCTAAAAGACTAGAGCTTTTCTGTTTGGTCATGATGCTTCCTCTCTTACTCCCTAACTCCATCCCCTCCCTTCCCTTCCCTCCTTTCTTGCTTCCCTCCTTTTTAGTAGCATACACAATTTTTTTTAGCATTGTGTTTCTTATTCCTCAGAAGGATAGAGAATTATTACTACTGCATGTACATGACATAAATAAGGAAAAAGTTTGTGTTATCCAGGATATTTGAGGGCTTGGGGTATTTCAATTAATCACGTACATTGGTTAAGAAAATAATCATGCATAACTCACTTGGATTATCATCAAACTGAAAAAATATACTTACTACTAAAGCTCTACTGAACATAGTTGAATCTTTGATGATTTATTTAGAATGCTCTTCAGAATTTTACAGTGCCTCATGGGTGATCAGCACTATTCAATTCAATGATCATTTATTAAGTGACTACTACTATATGCAATGAATCAGGCTAGACACTGGGGACACAAACGTGGATCAATAAACTGATTCTACTAAAAAGGAAACGGCAAATACTCATGTTTTTTATGTTGTAGTAAAAGTATATACACAGAGAGCTCTAAACAGAATTGTTTGAAAGATTTGAGGAAGGAGAATTCCTTTCTAGCTGGAGAGATCAAATGAGGATTCATGGAGGCAGGGTAGCTGAGACGTAGTCCTTGAAGAAAGGTGCATTTCTGTTACATAACCTGGACAAAGGTGTGGTGGCAAGAATGTCTAAGACCCAACTGGAGAATGGTAAATAATACATTAGTAGAATGAATAAAGGGAAATGGTTTTAGATAAGGCTAGAAAGGAAGGTCCATGTTGAATTATAAACAGTTTCAAATACTAACTTAAGCATTGTGCATTTTATTCAGTGGGCTGCAGGAAAACACTGAAGATCACTAAGTAGGATAGTGACAAGGGAGTCAATTGCTGCATTATGAAGAATATCTGGCAGTAGTATCAAAGTTGGATTATTTGAGGAGGGAGAAAACAGTCAGGAAGACCATTTAAGTTACAGTGACAGTTCAGATGAAAACTAATAAGGAATAGAACTAAGGTCTGGGCAGTAGAAAAAAGGAGGTATTTCTGTGAGGTCCTGGGAAAGTAGAATTTATGATACTCAACAACTTTTCTTCAGAAAGGAAGAAAAGTAAACAAAGTTGACCCCAAGCCTCCAAGACTAGATAAGTGTGAGTTAATAAATTCTCCATTGATGGAATATAGGGCAAAACAATTATTAATGTATTGTTAATTTCTGGAGGTTCATTCAGCTAATATATCTGAATATCTCTGCTAGGTGCTGTGGGGGGCTGCAATGATGGATAAGGCACAGTCTCAGCCTTCATGTCATTTGCACTATTTACTCAATCACTCAATATAGAGAAAAATGACCTAACCTCCAATTTGTTATATCAAGGTCATTAAAATAATTTCCAGCTGCAATTTTATGTATCATGAAACTTTTGATGACTTTTTCTTATTTTATAGTGTCCAAGGACTAAGCACCTCAACATATAATGTACTATATTCAAGTATCTGGTGACTCTGGGGACTGAGGCCAAATATCCTCTCTGGCATCCTCCCACAAAAGGACTCAGTGATGACCTTTTCAGAAATATAAACATACAAATAGGATGTTGCAGACAGACAAAAAAGTGTCAAACCAATATTCCAAATGTAGGATGTCCCTTCTAAAATGTAATTGTGCCACCAAAATCCTTGTATAAATATAATCCATTCTCTAATGCTATCAAGCTAAAAACATCAAACTCTCCTAAAAGATGCCCTTTATTTTCATGTAGATGATTTCCTTAAGCTCTTCTCAGTAATGCACAGTTGGAAATATAATCTAAATAAACTCACTAGTGGAAAGTGGAATGCTCCAATGAAAATTCAGCCGACAGAGCCTAAAATCCCTAATGTTCTAATTAAAAGTGGGCTAAATAATGCTGTACTTGACTTTTTTTTAACTTCCTCAGGTACCTCACACTGGATCAAAAAACAGGGATTGTTTAATGTTTTTTCACACATTTTCCACACATTTCAATGGCTTCGCTTCCTGGGGTGATCTATAGAACCATTTAGAAATTAAATCTGAATGAAGAATCTCTACACAGGCAGCCGGGTTTGAACTGATGTCGAGCTAGACTTAGAATCAGGAGGTCTTATTTCAAAAACTGGTTTGAACACTTATTAGTTGACATATTTCACTCCATCTCCCCTGGCTTCATTTTCCTCATTTGCAAAATGAGGATGCTCCTCTTTGTACTGCTTACTCCACAGGGCTATTGTGAGCATAGCCCTTATAAACTCTAAAGCATTACAGAAATGAGAAATATTAGTTCTCACAGAAGAAAGAACATCTTTGGTTTCTGGCGAAGGGAGGATGTAATCTTTGAACAACCACTATACTAATTAAACACTGTCTTACACTTGATATCTGGAAGCATACCTAGGCTAAAAAGTAGAACTTCATAAAATCTTTCTTAAAAGAAATGTAGCAAATGAACTGAAACATTTGACATGTTTACAGGAAATTCAAGTTACATTTGCCTTGGTGTGTTTTCACCCACCCTGTTACTATAAGAAATAGAAAAGATGTAATACTTAGGTACTTAGGAAGGTTACTATGAAAATATGTCGTGTGTGTATGTGTGTGTGTGTGTGTGTGTGTGTGTGTGTATGTATGATCGTTGCTGAAGGTACAATGACTTGTTTATGTGCCTGCATATATCTTGTTTGTACATAGTTATTTGCATATCTCTCCCATTAGATTGTGAGCTTGAGAGCAAGGACTGTATCTTCCCTTTCTTCGTATTCCAACACTTAGCGCAGTGCCTGGCACATATTAGCTACTTAATAAATGTTTATTGACTGACATCAAGGGGCTGGTGTATGCTCTGAAGATGGTAACTGGATGATGAGTGTATGGAATGACACCAAACTGGAACCAAATTGGCCAGCTTTGGCTCACTTCTTTCTTTGCTCCATTCTTGATTTTTCTACCTCAGCTCCTCCCCCATCCCAATTTTTGAGTTCCCTTTTATGTGTTACCTTTCCCTTAATAAGGTAAACTCCTTGAGCCTGGTGGTTGTCCTTCCTTTTGCTTGTACAATTATTGTCTTATTTGATCCTCACAACAACTATGTTGGGCAGGTGCTATTATAATCTCCATTTTATTGATGAGGAAATTGAGGCAGAAAGAGGTTAAATGATCTGCTCAGGGTCACAGAACTAGCTAATGTCTGAAGCCAGATTTGAACTCAAGTCACTTAACTCCAAAGTCATGGCTCTATTCTATGTGCCACCTAGATGCCATATCCATCTTTTGTAGTAACTGGGTATATTTAGTCTATAGAAGTTGAGACTTAAGGAAGCCATATTTCCTATCTTCTGGCTTTTGAAGGTTTATTTAGAAGAGGGATTCTTTATTTCCCCCAGCATTGAGGGAAGAACTAGGAGTAAAGTTGGGCTAGGGAGATATTACAGATAAATTTAAGGGGAAAAGCAAACAAATCAAAAAAGCTTCTCATTAGAGTTGCCCACAAGCATAATGAACTGTCTTAGAACAACTTCCTGAAAACATTCATGTGTCAGGTATGATTTAGAACCTGCCTAAGCACAAATTTCTGGACTCATCAAATCAACATATTTTATAGTGGAAGATACTGCAGCAACCATCTATTCCCACCCATACCAGAAAAGGGGAGGTGGGACATCTCCAGTCATCCTGACCTATGTCTTGCCACTGGACTCTGATGACTCTGGAGAAGAGAGTGAGGTTGATGACTTTGCACAGCTGCCTCGCTTAAATCTAATTCTCTTGCAAGTCAAGACATCACCCTCCTGATAGTATTGGTCTTCAAGAACAAAAGACAACAAAAAACTGGAAACAGAATACACACTACAATATACTTGATGTACACTGTAACTTCAAATTGAGTACCCCTCACAAGAGTGAACTCACTACTTCCCAAGTCAAGCTCTAACTACTAGAAGTTTTTTTTCATATCAAACCGAAATATGCATCTTTATAGATTTCACCCATTGCTCTTTGTTCAAATCAAACCAAGAGACATTTATTAAACATGTACTAT
Organism: Trichosurus vulpecula; assembly: GCF_011100635.1. Classification (NCBI taxonomy): domain Eukaryota; kingdom Metazoa; phylum Chordata; class Mammalia; order Diprotodontia; family Phalangeridae; genus Trichosurus; species Trichosurus vulpecula. Next base: position 309,583,218 of record NC_050575.1, read on the forward strand.
GTGTAATATATTAGAATAGTCATATGAAAACAAACTATACTCTGTCTTCAAGAAGATTACTTCCTATTGAGTTACATTGTAAATTGGACCAGACGACCTCTGAGATGTTCCAAATCCAGTGCACTTTCTTCTTATAGTTCGAAGTCCAAAAATCTCAATGGTGATAGCAGTATCTTTTTATTTCAAATGGGACATAAATCATCTTGTGAAGAGAGGCTAACTGATTTTAAGCAATGTACCTTGAAAAGAGAAAGGTGGAAAAACTGAGATAGATTGAGGAGAAAAATTTAAGAGAAAAGGGAACAGACAGGTAAACACACATACACTTAAAAAAGAAAGGGAAATGAAATAAATGGTGTGACAAAATGAGGACACTGGGACTCATTTTTAAAGGAGAATGAAAAGGAAAATCTTAAAGCTAATCAAGAACAAGGGGAGGAAGAAAAAAAAAGTAGCCAGCCCAGAATGCGTGAGCATAATACAAATAGGTCCTCAGATAACTACAAAATTTGGAGAGAAGCATTAAAAGAGGGAAAAAGAGCATATGAAGGAAAACACAACATACACAGAAAATGATATAAGAGGATTAAAAAAGGCATATCTTTTCAAGCGCAGTACATCCGAAACAAGAGAAGGGGGAGGAAGGGGACCTGCTTGCTTTAGACTTGGCTAACCATCTAAATGAGTGTCGTGGCATAATGATCAGAGAAAGGAGGGAGATACAAAAACTGGAGTTGTTGACAAACTTCCAGAAAACTGGAGAGGGCAGAGGGAGTTTGGAGGGGGTAAGAAGCAGAATGGAAATCATATCAATGCCAGAAACGTTGATCAAAGCAGTCCAACAAATGGCCAAACCACAGGGCTTTGATGCTTTAAAGAAGAGATGATATGCATGCAGAAACATCCATTTATCTTTTCAACTTGAAGAAGAATAAATAAAGGAAAAGCCAAGGATGCTGCCTGTAAATAGATCTTCCTTTCTTTTTCTTTTTTTTTTTTTGCAGGGGGGAAGGCAGGGCAATTGGGGTTAAGTGACTTGCCCAAGGTCACACAGCTAGTAAGCATGTCAAGTGTCTGAGGCTGGATTTGAACTCAGGTCCTGCTGACTCCAGGGCCAGTTCTCTACTCACTGTGTCACCTAGCTGCCCCCTGTAGATAGATCTTGGCTTGGTTTTCACCTGAGGTCTGAATCTCACCAGAGGCCAATCCAGAAGATCAGAAATGCAGAAAAACTGTACAGGGCAAAAGACAATGGACAGAATGGGACACTGGGTTTGGGAATAAACCAACAGAAGATACCTGTTAGTGGCAGCTGTTCAGGGTGAGCACTCTGGTGGAGTATCTTAAGTATCCAAGTGAGGGCCAATCTGTCTCTATCAAAAAAGATACCCAATTTCTTCCTATTTAGTATCCCTCATATTTAGTATCAAAAAAATACTTTTCTGAGAAAATCCTATGCTGAAGCAGGGAGAGGGGGAGAGATAAGCAGTCCCATTTCACATAATACACAGCAAAAATATATTGGAGTATAACAGGAGCCCTGTGATAATAGGTGATTCAATGTACCTCACAACCTCAGCTTTACCATCTGTAAAATGAGAATGAGCAGTAGATTGAAATATAAGGATAAATAAACAAAAGGATAGTTTTGGAGTCAGGAAGTTCTAGGTTCAAATCCTGTTCCTGACACCTATTAGCTGTACAATCATGGGCCAGTCACATAATATCTTAAGTACCCCTAGACCCCACTAGCTAAGAATAGAATTAGATGCATTTTGCCTATTTTCATCCATGAGTGGAGTTTCCACTTTGAAAGTTGCCAACCTAGAGAAAATTGCACATTCAGCGTGCCACCTCCACCTGCCCCACTCCACAAGGAAAGAAAGAAAAATCAGGGAAATCATTTGCAATTGCTACCTGTCAAGGTTTTGAGATAAAGACTTTGAAAACATTAATGTGCCATACAAATTAGACTTATTAGCGAGAGCAGATATAGCTCTGACCTGCTCAGAATAACTAGTCCAGACCATGTACCCAGTGGGCATTGCATGTCCACCAGCCGATAATGACAGTGTTAAAGTACTGTAAACTGGTGCTCAATACATGTTCAATAAGAGGTGAAAACAATGCTACCTTTTCAGGTATAGTCTGGTTTGTAAAATCCCAACAGATCCACAGGGCAGAGCTGATTCTTCCTTGTCATAAGCAGAAATAGGAAAAACATGGTGTCTGGGTTTATTTTAGTTTAGAATTTGGTGTCATCCTCTCTCCCTTACTTGTGAGTGTAGTACAGTTCCTATGTTTCAGGCTCAGTTAATATGTTGGTTAGTTTTGCTGAATTGTTTTTTCCCCTTCTTTTTTATTGTTATAAAGATGGATCTTTGGGTAGAGAAAAAAGAGGGATATGTTGGGAAATAAAGCAAAACAGGAGCAGACTTTGGGCCTCCATCAGTTCTTCACCATCTCCATCTTTTAGCTGGATCTTTGTGCTGGAGAGAGGCAACCAAGCCTCCCTGTTTTTATGACTAGGACTCCAGGGCTAACACCTGTGGATATGAAGTGCCCTTGCAAAAAGCCTTTCAAGAAAAGTGTGCAAACCCAGAGGGAGCAGCTTTTCTCCTTTGTGCAAAACTAAAGAGCAGCAATCACACCCAACTCATAAGCTAGAAGACCAGGGATTAAGCAAAAAAATGAAGGCAAATGAAAAAGAGCCAACAAGCTTAAGCAGGAGAGGGTGAAGGAAAAGAGCACAATCATCCTCATGTCACAAATTAACATATCAAGTTGATGTGTTTCTGAATATACCTGTTAAGAGGTGTGTGTAATTTATAAAAAAACTCTCAAAAGTACCTCTCCCTACACCCACTCCCCCCAAAAAAGGCTTTACTGCATGCATTTCTGTTATATGGTCAGTCCTCTGCACATCTGGCAGGTTCCATGTCAGCACCTGAAAGCACAAGGAGGCTAATTATCATCCTGGTGCTTTTAACCCTCCACCAATTTAATTCTCAACTGATTATACCAATTTAATAAGGAGGTGAAAGATCACATTTGCTTCCCTTCATTGTTGGAATCACGGTGGGAGCCCTTTAGCCAAGAGAGGGAATTCTGTCAGCTTAGGATAAAAAAAAAAACCTTTTAAAAATATAGCAACTTTGAATCCTAGGTGGCCAATTAATGGACTGCTGATTGGAAAGGATGGTTAAGAAAGACACCATGGGAGTCTTTGTTCCAACCAATGCCAATACAATCTTGATCTTTTGGAAATATCCTTCAACTCTTTTCTCCTTTTTCCTTCTCTGTACTCTTCACTTCTCACTTCTCTCCTCTTCTCTTCTCTTCACTTTTCCTCTCCTCCCTTTGCTCCCGCCTCTTCTCTCTTCTTTTCCATTCCCCTTCCCTCTCCTCCCTTCCCCTCCCCTCTCTTCTCCTCTCCTTTCCTCACCTCTCCTCTCCTCTCCTCTTCTCTCTCCTATTCTCCCCTCACCTTCTCTTTTCTCTTCTCTTCCCTTCTCCTTCCCTTCCTTTCTCTCTTTGTCCATGATAGTCATGGAAATATAGAACCTGGAGTCAAAAATAACCATAGAGAACATCTAATCTAGCATTCATGAAAAATAAGTTTGCTCAGTGGGAGAGTGCACACTAATATCATCATCAACAAGAAATCTTCAAACCTTTGCCTGGAGCTTATTGGTGATGGGTGTAATCACTAATTCATGAGGCATATTATTCCATTTTGAAACAATCCTAAGAAATAAAAAGTTTTATCCTATGTTGAACGGAAATTCACTTCAGGCAGAGGCTAAGTGACTTGTCCAGGATCACAATAATTAGTTTCTGATGCTGAATTTCAACTCAGATCTTCCAAGCCCAGTGCTTTTTCTACTATTCCATCTTGCTGCCTCTATGAAAACAACATTGATGTACATGAGTGGAGAGGAATGGGAGGTTCCCACTCCTGACACAGCTGGCCCTCAACCTTATGGTCTTTCCAGCATTTTTCTAGAAGAGCCTACCATCTATGATAATAGTTATTGCCCTGAGATATGGAGATAAGAAGCTAGGTCAGATCACAAGCCTTGAGTCTTAGCCCTGGTTTCTCTTTATTGAAGGCTAGCTGAAGGTTAAAGGGCAGCTAGGTGGTACAGTGGATGAAGCATCAGGCCTGGAGTCAGGAAGACTCATCTTCCTGAGTTCTAATCTGTTCTCAGACACTTGGCACTCAGATATGTGACCCTGGGCAAGTAGCTTAACCCTATTTGCCTCAGTTTCCTCATATGTAAAATGAACTGGAGAAGGAAATGGCAAACCAGTCCAGATTCTTTGTCAAGAAAACTCCAAAGGAGGTCATAAAGACTCAAACACAATTAAAAATGACTGAACGATAACAAAGCTGAAGGTTGGAGCACTGAATTAGGATTCTTTTCAGCTGTCTGAGAGACTTTGCTATGTCTTCCCCCCAGCTACACCTGTGAACTCATGTTTTCTGCCTGAATCAGTATTTGCCATGTGGCTCCACTCTATGTCATGATCAAGACACCCATGCCTCCATTACCTTGTTTTGATAATCAGCTTCATTTTGCCTCATTGTGCAATGAGGGGAATGTCTTTCCACAAATGGCTATACAATTTCATTTCTTCTAGTCTACCATCCTTGGAGTTGCCTTGAGGGTGGGGGTGGGGAGGGGAGGATGTCAGCTTCAGATCTCATCCTTGCAATCATCTTCAATCACTCTCACCTGGATAAAACTCCCTCTGAATACTATTTCTTTTAGAGGAAGCTTTTGTTTCATTTTGTTTTACCCAAATGGAGCACATGGAACTGGAGAGAATACTGAGCAGTATGTAGTGTAGATGTGTAAAGGAAATAGCTGTGGGTTTATAGTAATGAGACATGGGTTCAAATCTCACATCTTCAACCTGTGTGATCTTGGAGATGTTATTTATCCTCTTTGTGCCAGAGTTCCTTCGTCTGTGCTTTGAAAGAATTTGACTACAAGATGCTAAAGTCCCTTCCATCTCTATGACTCTGGTGGAATACAAAGGGCCTATCAACTTCCTCGTTTTGGATACTTTGCTGCTATTAATGCAAGGCAAATTTAAAATGGCTTTTTGCCTTCCATTTTATGCAGCTGATAACAGTCCAGATCCTGGTCAACTCTTGCCTAAATCTTTGGAATATGATAAACATTGAACTCTCCGCTTGGCAATCATTCACTTTGGTTGTTCCTGAGGTTGGCCAAAGAAGAAGTGACTAGTCAGGAGCTGAGGCAGCGGGTCTTCATGGCAGACAACAAGGTCATGGATACCTTCTGGAAGATCTTGGCTGCCTGGCATAAGAGAACTCCCACCAAGAAGGAAAAAGACCAGGCTTGGAAGTCACTGAAGGAGTAGGAGAGCATCCTTAAACTTCTGGATGGATAGCCAGGCTGGGCTTCTCAGCCCCTGCCCTGCCTCTTAGCTCTTCTCTTTCTCCCAAACCTTAATGCTTAGAGGAATGGGAAGACCCTGGTCCCTTCCTCTGGCAGAATGGGTGGGAGCTGCTTTCTCTTTGCTGCCTCTCTTCACTGGATGTTTTAGACAATGCGCAGCTGGGGAGCAGGAGGGTTCAGCTGGGCCAGAGCTGGCCCCAGGCTGTGCTTGGCTTCTGATGAGAGATCTGTGACTCGGGCGAGGCCTCCCTTCTCCCCTGTGCCTGGCTCTTGTCCCTTCTTCCCTCTCTTTTCTTCCAAGGACTTTTGACTCCATGTTTTTCTGAGGTGTGAACTTTAGAGTAAACAGACTGCTCTAGTTTTTAAGAACAAAAAAAAGATTTCCTCATTGCATTTTGGATAAGGAGCAAGAGAACCACCATAGATGCACCAGAATTCTGTCATGTCCTCCTACCCAGAGTGAACTGAAAAGCCACACAAAGCCCCCCACTCCACTTTCCCTTTCTCCTTTTCCCTTCAGAGAACTTCAGATGAAAACAGGAAACCAATCAGGAGAAATGTTTCCTTAACAACAGGTAGCTTTGGGTAAACTGATTATTATGTCTGGCTACAGAACCAGTCTGATCCTGGGTTTGGACTTACTGGAATAGAGATTTTGTTGTTCAGTCACTTCAGTCATGCCCAACTCTTCATGACCCCATTTTGGGTTTTCTTGGCAATGGAATGGTTTGTCATTTCCTTCTCCAGCTCTACAGATGGAGAAACTGAGGCAAAGAGGAGTCAATGACTTGCCCAGGATCACACAGCTAGTAAGTGTCTAAGGTCTGATTGGAACTCAGGCCTTCCTGACTCCACACCTAGAGCTCTATCCACTGAGCCACCTAGCTACCATGGTAGGGATGGGACTATTAAAAGGGGAATGGCACCTAGTCTGGTTGCCTTGGTGAAAAAAAATAATCTGTTCCCTCTAGATCTGTAGCAAAAATATGAAATTTTGCTTTTTACAAGACAGTTCAATAGACACTGCCAGAATTTGCTTTACAGCTGATACAATATATCTTGTATTAAAACATAACAAGAATAATTTGAAACAACAGATTGCAGAAATTTTAGGTCCTCTGTCAACTGTAAAGTCATTTTCTTTTTTTTTTAATTTCTTTTTTATTTTTGGTTTGCAACAGTTCCACAAGTTTTAGTTTCAAATTTTCTCCCTCTCCCTCCCCTCCCCCCTCCACCCCAAGACAGCATGTAATCTGATATATATTCTACATATACCATCGCATTAAACTTATTTACACAGTGGTCAAATTGTAAAGAAGAATTATAACCAATGGGATGAATCATGGGAAAGAAGAAACAAAACCAAAAAAGAAGAAGAAAAAAGAGAGCAAATAGTTTGCTTCAATCTGCATTCAGACTCCATAATTCTTTCTCTGGATGTTCATTGCTTTTTCCATCATGAGTCTTTTGGAGCTGTCTTAGAACCTTGCATTGCTGAGAAGGGCCAAGTCTATCAAAGTTAGTCATCACAGATACCATGTGTCTGTAATTGTGTATAATGTTCTCCTGGTTCTGCTCCCCTCATTCAGCAATCCATTTTCTAATACTGTGAACCTGAAGCCATCACCGCAAATGTGAAAGATGAGATTGAAGCTTAAAGATTATGTTCAGCCTCATAGCTGCTTAATATTCAGTTGCATAGAACAATGGACCTGGAGTGAAGAACAAACTAACCTGGACCCAGGCACTTATCACTTGTGCGACCCTGGGCAAATCACTTAATTTAAGCCGCATTTTTCTCATCTGTGAAATGGGGATAATAACAGTACCTGCCTTTCAGGGTGGTGGTGGGGATAAAAAAATAATAATTCTAAAATACTTTGCAAACTTTAAAGTGCTATATAAATGCTAGCTGTAATTTATTAAGGTTCTATGTGCCTAGAACTGTGCTTTCAATATTACACTCTAAAAAGGTAAAATAAGAAAAATAAAATCAAAGAAGAAAAGCAGTGTTATCTATTTGAAAGAACACTAGACTTGTAATCAAGACTTAACTGGATCTGAATCTTCACTCTGATGCTTATAGTATAATTTTAATCAAGTCATTTAATTTTGCCAAGCCTTAGTTTCCATATATGTAAATGAATTCATACCTCACCAGCCTCAGGAAGTTGTTGTGATGATCAATATGAGAGAATGTGTGTATGACAAAGCAGAACAAAGGCAGAAGTTGTAGTCAGAGGGCCTGAGTTTGAATCTCAGCTCTACAAGAGCTATGTGAACCCAGGAAAGTGATTTAACTTCCCTGGGCCTTAGTTTGTTCATCTATAAGATGGGGGACAGTGTAGACAACAACTAAAGTTCCTTCCAGTTCCAAATCTATGGTGCTGTGACTGTATGGCAGTATGCAAATATCAATCAGCTTTCATTATTATATTACAGTATTTACCTATGAGCTTATTCATTTAAAAGTTATAGGAAGGAAAATTAAGGGAACAGACAACAGAAATGACATTGGCACCAACTACAAGAATTTCATCTAAGAAGTTTAGCCATGCAAATAAATAGCCTTAAGGAGAATAAAAGAATCCAGACAAATGTCTTCTTTAGCAAACATCTGACTTATTTGCCAACCAGAGAGATATGGTCCCTGAAGATAACACTAGGCTAGAATGAATATAAAATTATTTGTAAAATCTTAGGAGTAAAGGTGATGGATAATTATGAACAGTAATGTCTCAGAAAGCAAGAGAGAAGCAGTGAAGGATAAAAACAGTTTAAAGAAAGCTTGGCAAGATATTCAAGTAAGCAAAGTCATGCCATGGCACTCAAGGATGAAAATGGAAGGACAACAAAATGGAAGAAAAATTGAAAAGATTGGCTGAAAAAAATAGCCTGGTTTCTCCATCAAGAATTGTAAAACCACTATACTTAACCCTAACATAACAATCCCAGATGTTTTTATTGAGAAGGTAGAAATAAATGGCACTAAGGAAAACAAAATTATGAAAAGCAGCCAAGATAGACTAAGTGCTTTACAGGCCATCTATGCTGGAGGCAATAGAATTGTGAGGGTATTGTAGGACCAACATACAGGGTACCTAAAACAAGGGAAACCACCAAAGCTGTGGTAATCAGTAATCGATGACTTATGCCTCATCTCTCTCCTAGATAAAGTCTTTTTAAGAGTCATCTATCTATGACTCAAAAGCATTCTCAATGAAGATGAGAAATAGTAATAATAATACATAATTAATAAAATAATGATAAAGAATGTTAGAGAACAAAGAGGCTTCCACAAGCAATGTTCAACAAAACAATTTATTCTTACAATCCTGGCAGAGATTAAAATCCTTTTTTCCATCTATTAGATAATAATTGAGGCTGCTAAGGGGCACAGTGGATAGGGGAAGGAAGGAGAAGGGAATAAGCATTTATTTAGCACCTATTATGTGCCAGGCACTGTGCTAAATGCTTTTCAAATGTCGTCTCATTTGATTGAGTGCTGGATAGAGTGCTCTGGAGTCAAAAAGACCTGAATTCAAATCCAAATTCAGACATTTATTAGTTGCATGATCCTGGAAAAGTTGATCTCTTTTAGCCTCAATTTCTTCATCTCTATAATGGATATAACAATATCTACCTCATAGAGTTATTGTGAGGATGAAATATATATATATACACACTTACGTAAATGTATATATATATACATGTATATACATATACTATATATATACAATATGAATATATACAGCCAATATACTACACATATGCTTACTTTGCACATATTATAGACATATATAATATACTATATCTATACATATAATATACATATGTATGCAGTTCCTTGAAAGCCTTAAAGCTCTCTCTATATGCTAGCTATCATTATTTGTTGCTATTATCCTTCTAGCTGTGTTGTTTCACCGGGCTATACCAAAAGCCAGGTAGGTAGGAAATGACAGATCTTTCACTGAGTTGTGATTGCCTTCAGGAACCAATGATCAGTTCTAAGCCAAGATAAAATTTGGGGGTAGGACGATATTGAAGGACTTGACAGATGTCAGGCAACAATGCAATAATAAAAGGAAAGAAATCTGACTCTAAACTGAATCTTGGTGTTGATTAATCAGTGTGTTTCGGGAAAACACATTATGGTATCTTTTATGTGTCCTTCAACTAAATGAAACAAAATGCAAAAAAAAAATCTTATTTGTCTCAAAAGTATCATTGTGAAATAGAAGAAAACCTAATAATTTTAACCTCACGTTGAGTCTGGGAAACTGAGGTACACACTGTGTCCAATCAGCTGGCTCATTTGGAAATTAGGTAACAAAGCTAATGAAGGATCCACAGGCCAAAGTTGTGTGTGTATTTCTCTCCTAGAAATGTGGATGGTGGTCTTTAAGAACTGTGGGGAGGTTCTACCCAGCAGGTAAGGGATAAACCCTGTTTTCCTGCCACTTTAGGCACTAAATCTGCCCAACTAAGTAGCCCCTTTAGAATGTGACAACTAGTGCTGTGGTTAAGTTATTAAAGAATATTATTCATGCCAGCACCATGTTACCAATGAACGAATGATCATAGAAAAATTTGTATTCTTTTTCAAAATGTGAACATGACTTTTCTTGCATTATCAGTATGATGACCTATAGGACAAAGTCCATCTTAACGATATAAATGCAACGATAAAAAATTATCATATTCTGTTATCCATTCTGTGGTCCCATTTCTCATTTATTCATCCAAAAAGTCTTTGTTATAAATCTACTATATTCCAGGTACAATGCTTAGCACTAGTGACATAGAGATAAAAAACTAAAATAGCAACCTGAAGGAGTTTGCTCCCTATTTTTTAATCTAATTTTTAATTAGTATCTTCATTGCAAAATCTCTCCCTCCCTTTACTGTTTCCCCCACCCATTGTGAAGGCAAGAAATATGAGGCCCATTAATGAAGTTATGCAAAACGTTTCCGCATTACTCATGTTGTGAAAAAAAAGAAAAAAACCAAGAAAAATAAAGAGAAAAAAATATGCTTCAAACTGTACCCAGGGTCCATCAGTTCTGATGTGGGAAAATAGGGAGACTAATGTACTGTTGGGGCATCTAAGTGGTACGGCAGATGGAATGTCAGGCCTAAAGTCAGGAAGATTCATCATCCTGAGTTCAATTCTGGCCTCAGACACCTACTAGCTATATGACCCTGGGCAACTTATTTAACCCTGTTTGCCTCACTTTCCTCATCTGTAAAATAAGTTAGAGAATGCAATGGGAAGTCACTTTAGTATCTTTGCCAAGAAAACCCCAAATGGGGTCACGAAGAATGGAACATGACTCAAATGACTAAAAATGAGCTGTTGGCGGAGCTGTGAATTAGCCCAACCATTCCAGAGATCAATTTGAAACTATGCCCAAAGGGCTATAAAATTGTACATACCCTTTGACTCATCAATACCCCTCATGGGTCTACACCCTAAAGAAATCAAAGAAAAAGGAACTAATATGTACAAAAATGTTTATAGGAGTTTGCATTTTAATGAGGACAGCTATATGTATTCAGGTATGCAAATGTAAAACATATACACAGTACTGTAAGTACAAAGAGATTTTGGGAAGGAATGCTAGCAACTTAGGGTGCTGGATCAGCTATTCATTTCCACTACCATTATTTAAGTCTTCATTTTCTAACGATGGGATTGGTTGAAAAGAGTATGGCTCTTTGAGTCAAGAGACCAGAGTTCAAGTCTTGCTTTCAAAGTTTTTCTAGCTGTGTTAGCTTGGACAAATCATGTATCTCTCAGTCTACTTAAAGTGCTTTATAAACTTTAAAACGTTATTAAATAGTCAGTTACTACTGGAGGTAGCATTGTATTGCATACAATGTATTCACAAAGTCCCGAGTTGATTTTTTTATCTGAAACTTAAATGTAGGACCCTGAACAAGAAACTGAACCTCTACTTTCCTACGGAGACTCCTAGGACTTGTCATGTTGTTTGTTCTTCGGTTGTTTTAGTCATATCTGACTCTTTGTGGCCTGGTTTGGGGTTTTCTTGGCAAAGATACTATGTGGTTTACCATTTCCTTTCCTGGCTCATTTTACACATAAAGAAACTGAGGCAAACAGGGTTAAAGTGAATCGTCCAGGGTCACACAGTTATTAACATTTGAACTCAGGAAGATGAGTCTTCCTGACTAAAGACCCCAGCACTTTATCCACTGTGCTACCTAGCTGTCTCAAAACTTGTCATAGATCGTCAATTAAATTGGAATGGAAGGAATAAGAGGAGACACATTTATTAAGCACCTATGATATGCCAAGCACTGCACTCAGTGCTTATCAAATATCATCTCATTTGATTCTCACAATACAAACAGGTGTTACTATTATCCCCATTTTATAGTTGGAGAAACTAAGACAGACAGGATAAATGACTTGCCCAGGTTCATACAGCTAGTAAGTATATGGGACTACATTTGAACTCAGGTCTTCCTGACTCCAGGTCATGTGCTATCCACTGATCCACTTAGCAATAAGGGGGTGGATGAAGAAGCCCCCACTCCAGGATGTCCCTATGATGTCAAACTTACTGATCATTTGTGAGTCATTATATTGCTTCAGGGGCAGAAGGAGAGAGCAGAGGATGAGATGGATGGGTGGTGTCATGGAAACAACAAACATGAACTTGGACAGACTTTGAGAGATAGGGGAGAATAGAAGGGCCTGGCGTGTAATGGTGCACGGGGTCAAGAAGAGCTAAATGTGACTGAATGACAGAACAACAGCAGCAAATACTACTTCCTTCTCTGCAAAATGCAATAAGAATATGTGTACCACTTACCTCACAAACATATCATGAGGAAAAGCTTTGGAATGTCAGTTATAATCCCTTTGTTTTTCCCTATTCCAATTTTTTTTTGGCAAGATCATTTTCAAGCAAGGGGTTGTGGGATACTTCAGAGAATGATTAGAATGCAAAAAATGTGAAAATAAAACCATTATTTTAAGAATGTTTTGTAAAAATTAAAATGTTAAACAATGTTCTCTTACTCATATCATTAAGTGGTAACTAAACACTCTGAAGCTTCAGCCACTATATACAATCAGATTTAAGTATTCAAAATTAAGTAAATTAAAAGATACTTTATATTCCCAGCATGTGTCTTTAAGATAATCACCATCAAATGGTATTTACTCAGTGCTGCCTTGCTCTTGAAAGAGGCATCAGAGACTGAACCTTGAGTAAATCTCAGATAGTAAGAAGCTATAACATGACATTCTATAGCCCCATTTCTGCTTCTCCTATAACTCATTTTTAAGCTATTAAAATGCAATCACTAATAGACCTACTCCATGAGACTAATAGTTCCCTTTCCATCAGGAAGTGGTCATGTCTATGTTTACTAGGTACCCTATACAAACTGACAGCTCTCACTTTGCTCCCCCCCACCAAAAAATGTAGCTTTGAGAGTCTGCCCTAAGAATTAAGTTGGTACATATTCCCACTGTCAAAAAGCAAAACACTTCACAAAAATTAACTGAGGGTGAAATTGAAATTGGAGAAAGCCATATCTCTCAATAGACAAGTCACATCTTTGAGGAAGAAGGAACAACAGAGATCATAGAATTATAGGTTTGGACCAGGAAAGAAACTGAAAGGTAATCTAGTCCAGAACCCTCATTTTACAAATGAGTAAATTGAGGGCAAGAGAGATTAAGAAACTTGACCAACGTCATACAGTCATCAAGCAACAGAAGTGTTAGTTTGCTCAGTGGATAGAGAGCTAGACATGGAGTCAGGAAGATCTGATTTCCAATTCAGTCTCATCTACTTATTGGCTCTGTGATTGTGGGCAAATCATTTTTGTCTGTTTCAGTTTCCTCATGTGTAAAATGGGGATAGTATTAGCACTACCTACCAGAGTTGCTGTGAGGACAAAATGAGATAATATTTGTAAAACTCTTTGCAGTCCTTTAAGTTACATATACACACTACCTATTATTATTATTTCAACTTTTGATCTCTTCTGCTACAACTTTGACAGGTTATAATCTAGCACCCCCAATAATGGTGAGCTCACTGCCTCATGAGGTAGCCTGTCATGTTATGGGGCAGATATATTGGGCAACAATGTACAATGACAATAGGATAGAATGGAAAGAGTACTGCACTTGGAGTTAGGAAAGTTGGATCCATTATCCTTCATTTGTCATCCATGGAACCTTTACAAAAGTCATTTTATCTCTCTAGGTCTCAGTTTTCCTTATCTGTAAAATGGGAAAATTAAACTAGATAATCTTAGAAGTATCTTCTAGCCCCCCACCTATGATCCTATATTACTTAATGACTCAAAAGGGTTTTGTAAACCAATTTTTAGAATTATGCAGAACAAATCAAGTTCATCCTCTACAACATAGCCCTTCTAATTTTCCCTTAAAAAGGAAGGAGGAAGAGGAGAAGGATGGCCCAAATACATTTTCCAAGCCATACCATAGAGAATGGCAGGTGCAATATATAAAAAAGAATAGAAGAAACTACCAATAATATGAAGAACTAAATCAGTGAGAGGTGTAGCAATAAAACTCGTGATCTAAGACGTCCAAACTAAAATGCACGGAACAGTGGAATAGTGATCCTAACTCAAGAACAAAATTTGACCCAAAAGGTAGTATCAAGACTCTAAAATAAGACTCATGATAGGGGTATGGTTATAAAAATATAGAAGGTTATATTAGATTCACAATAAAAATAACACGCAAAAAGGATGGAAGAGTAGCACTAACTTAAGAAGATAAGCAACTGAGGAACTGATAGGAAAGTATGATGGAGAATAGCAGCATGAGAATCGACACTGGGAGAAAGAAAAATGATATGGTCATGGTAGGATATTAAAGAACATCTGGATAGAAAACAATATTTCGAAGATAAGTTTGGAGAATAGATTTTTAAAAAATTTCAAGAAGACCTGATAATAGAAATAATAGTAGAGTTTGATTATCTATACATCCCTTGTATCTCAGTCTGTGTCTCTCTCTATCTCTCTTTCATGAAAGCAGTGGGCAAATCCTTGACTGGACCTAATGAAAATTTCATTCTTCAACAGATGGAGGAAGCAGCTCAGGGAAATACTAGTCAAGACATAATTCTGACCAAGAAGAGGAACGGGTTGCTGAAGTAGAAATGATTGGAACCTTGGGGAAAGCAGCCACTGCATCTTAGAACTTGTGATAGGAAGTGGAAGAAAGTCAGATATATTATGATGTGAATCTAGGGTGATTTAGGCAGAACAAACTTTAAATTATTTAGAGAATGAATGAGTCTATTTTCATGACCAAAAGTCCTATAGCAGATGACCCACAGAAAGCTCCCAAAATTTCCAGACACAAGCTAACATTTCAAAAGATGAAAAGAGACAAGGGTAGCTGTGCAGGGAACTGACAAGCCAACTTTGCTTTTACAAAAGTGTGCACAACAGTAACAACTGGTGTTTATATAGTGGCTGAAGGTTTGCAAAAATATTTTATGTGAATGTATTATTTGGACTTTGAAATTACTCTGAGAGGTAAGTATTTCTAGCCCTACTTTGCAGATGAATAAACTGAGGACCAGAGAGATAAAGTAGCTTCCTCATTGTCAAATGAGTGACTAGTAAATGCCAGAGGCAGCAACTGAAACCTGTTTGCTGGACTTACAGCTGGCACTCTACTCACTATGCTATGTTACACTGCCTCTGTATGCAAGGAAGATCTTGCAAGATGAATAAAAAGCATGGTTCTTTAGGAAGAGTAATATCACTCTCATCACCCCATGGCTAGATTATTTTGATAACTTGGTTAGTCTCTTTGCTTCAATTTGTTCCTCACTCCAATCCATTCTACATTCAGCTTCCAAAGTGATCTTATTAAAGTTCTGTTTTCATGTTAACCTCCTACTCAATAAAATTTACTGGTTCCCTATAACCTCCATGATCAAATATCAGACCTTCTTTTTGGCTTTTAAAGCCCTTCACCATCTGTCCTTTTTCTAGCTTTCCAGTTTTCTTAAATTTGATTCCCCTTCATGTACTCTACAATCCAGGAGCATTAGACTTCTTGCTGTTTCTTGAGGACAATACTCCATCTCCTGACTGAATTTTTACTTCCTATCCCACATGATTGGAATGTTCTCTTTCCTTACCTCCATCTCCTAGTTTCCTTTAGGACTTAGCTCAGATCCTACCTTCTGGGAGAGTCCTTTCTCTTCTCTCTCTCCAAGAATGCTTGAGTGTCTGCCCATCTGGTGCTATGTATCATTTACACTGTATATATGTTGTATGTACACAGTTGTTTGCACCTTATCTCACATTAGAATGCTAGTTCCTAGATGCTCTCAAAAAAAACCTGGAGAAACTTATATGAACTGATGCAAAGTGAAACTAGCAGAACCAGTAAAACATTGTATACAGTAACAGCAATATTGTAAGATGATTGTCTGTGAATGACTTATTATTCTCAGAAATACAATGATCCAAGACAACTGCAAAGGACTTGTCATGAAAAATGCTATACATTCCCAGAGAAAGAACTGATGGAGTCTGAATACAGCTTGAAGCATATTTTTTAAAAACTTCTTTTATTTTTCTTTTTTATAATTTTGGTCTATGTTTTCTTTTACAACATGACTAGTATGGAAATATGTTTTGTACAATTGCACATGTATATCCTATATCAAATTGCTTGCCTTCTCAATGAAGGGGATAGGGAGGGGGAAAGAACTTGGAACTCAATTTTTGAAATGAATATTGAAAATTGTTTTTACATATAATTGGGTAAAATAAAATATTAAATAAAAAGTTGACTACAAAAAAGAATGTTAACTCCTTGAGGGCAGGGACAATGTATCTTTGTATCCCTGGTCCTTAGCACAGTGCCTACAACATAGTATAGGATTAATTAATATTGATTAGTTGCTAGATTGAATAATGTGCAAATTCTTGGAATGATGAGAGTTGATGAAGAAAGCAACAAGCAACAACAAAAATGGTTTAAAGTTACATTTGGTAGCAAGAGAAAAATCAAAGAAGGAGTAGGACTGCTGTGGAGGGCAAATGGGATTATGATCATAGAAAATGGAGGAAAAGGAGAACTATCCAACTTTAACTTCGCTTTTGTTATCTCCATTACAGAGTATGACTTTTCATCTGAGGATGGCAGAATATAAAATGGTTTAATTGAGAATTGATTCCTAGCTAATTGAGATTGATAGTAAGGACACAAACTACCTTCAAATAGTTTGAGTCACCAGGTGTGGTGGAAATGTATCTGAAGAATTCATAGACTGTGAGTCATGTGTGCTAGAACATCTAGGGCATGTTCTTCATACACACCCATTCAAGCCCAATGTTCTGAAAGAATTAGCAACCTATAACTTCTTATTTACTATCAATTATGTTTTTTTAATTTAAAATTTACTTATTTTTAACATTCATTTAAAAAATGAGGTCTGAATTCTCTCCCTCTCCCTCACACATCTTCAACCCATTTTGAAGGCAAAAAATGTGACATCAATCATATATGTGAAACCATGCAAAACATATTTCGATATATCAGTGATCCTAGGAAGTTGATGAAGAAATAAGAAAAAATAAGAGAAGAGTAAATTTTGTTGTAATTTCCATAAGATGTAAAAGAACGAAGTCCATGAACTTTGGGGAATGACCTTGACTTCAGCATCTGACAAAATTCTGGCATGTTTGATTATAGTGATCATTAATGAGCATTTTAAAAAGGACCAAGTGATCATTCAGAGTTTTAACAGCATCATCGAGAAGAGGTCATGGCAGACTAACCTCATTTCTTTTTTGACAGGATTATTAGATGGGTAGATTAGCAGAAATGTTAGCAACATATTATCTCCAGATTTCAGGATGGCATATGACAAAGTCTTTCATACTAACCTTCTGTGCAACTGAAAAGATGTTGACTACATGATAGTATATTTTAGGTTGATTTTGAACTTGTTTAATGAAAGGACCATTGGAGTAGTCAGCAATAAGTTGGCCTTCATAAAGGTTGTCTTCCATACCTGTATTTTATTGCCATCTCTTAGAATCCCAAGCTCCTTTCAGTTCTCACCTTCATGTAAAGCCTCTCCTGGTACCGGTACCCTTAGTTGCTAGTGCTCACTCTTTCCTCAGATTATATACTTTGTATATATATTTTGTATGCATATTTATGTACATATTTTATATATGTATTTTTGGATACATATTTTGTATACATATTTTATCCTATAGCATAATATAAAGTCCTTGAAGATTGAAAATCTATATTCCCAATACCTAGCCATATTTGGCGCATACTAGGCACTTTATGAATTCTTGCTGAATTGTAGTAAACTAAAGTGATACAGTATTCTGATGAATTTTGCAGATGACATGAAAGTAGGAAAGAGAGCCAGTGAGTAGAGTGAGAGTTAGGAAAGAAAATAACTGCAGTAGCCTAGACAAACATGCTAAACCAATAACCAAATTTCATAGAGCTAATGACAAAAACAGAAGGAAGAAGCATAAGTAGAAAATAGCTCCAGTGGGAAAAATCTGGGTGTCATCATGTCAGCAATGTGAAATGGTAGAATTAAGAGAGGTATAATATTCATGATAAAGGAAATGAGAGTCCCTCTGTACTGCACTCTGGTCAAATCAAAACTGTAGTATTTGTATTCTGTACACAAGTTTTTAATGAAGGACAGAGAGTAACTATAACGTGCCAAGAAAATGTAAATATGTTCATGACACAACCGGTGACAATGCCATGTAACGATGTGGAAAAGAGACTGGGGCTGTTCAGTTCCCAAAGAGAAACTTTAGTGGAGGATATAGTAATCATCTCCAAGTATTTGAAGGGCTGTCATGGAATAGGGATTATACTGGTGCTGCTTATCCCATAAGATTAAAACTAGGAACATGGGGTAGAATTTATAGAGGCATATTTAGACTCAATTTTGGAGACAGGAATACATCTGTAAGATCTTCCACAAAAGTAGGGGGCACTCCTTTGGTTGGTAGTATGTTCCTCTTCTGTGGAGTTCTGACAACAGAGGATTGATGGACACTGATCAGATATTTTGTAGAGGAAATAGCTATTTGATTGTAAGTAGAACTATTTGGCTTCCAAGGATGCTTCAAACTCACCTGTGATTCTGTGAGATAATGGAATAAAACAATTAATGAACTAGGGTATCAACCAATGGGAAAATAATTATTTTAAACATTATGTTCCTATATAATCTTTTTTTTCCCCTATAATGCTAAATATCTAAGAAGATGGGTCCTGCATTTCAAAGATTTTTTTCCCACAATTTAGATTTATTTGACTTTGGTTATACAGTCTAGTTTATGCTTTCCAAGTTATAATGGATTCACTGATGGCCCAAATAGCGCCTTGTATTCACTGAGATCCTTCTTCTTCTTGCCTTCACAAGACAAAGAATTCCACAATAGAATTGAGTATTGAGATGGAGGATAAAATGTGATCCCTAGAAACCATCATGGATTCACAAAGAAACGGTATTTTACCATTGTGGACTTCCATTGCTGACTATGTTAGTAGTCTGTTAGGTCAGGTCAGTGCCACAGACACAACATACATGGATTTTAGCAAGGCATTTGATATAGTCTCTGATGTTGTCTGTATGGACAAGGTCAAGATCTAAGAACTGGATGATAGGACCGTTAAGTATACTCTATGATGGAAAAATCAGACCCAACAAGTGGTGAGTCATAGATGAAATGAAATTCATGAAATGCACTCTGTTATTGGCCATACTTCAAAACTTTTAACAGTGACTTGAATGATGGCATAGATGGTACATTTATCAAGTTTGTGCATGACTGGCCCGTTGTTTCCTCACTTTTTTGCCTGTACTCTTGTAATCATTGTCACACCTGTCCCCTAATCTTGATTTCATCCATGGGTCCTCTGGTTTTAATAAGTGAAGTTTTGGAATTAACTTGGTTAGGACCAGGAATCTACATCACTTCAATATCATCTCAACATCATGCATCATGCTTCTCTCCATACTTCTAGCTCCTTTTTATGTGCTGTCTTCCCCATCAAAATGTAAGTCCCATAAGGCCAACGATTGTCTTATATTGCAACTTGAGTAGTTAGCACTGTGCCTGGCACACCTAGCAAGAACTTAATAGAAAGATTTTTTTTTAAATATCATATATGACACGAAGCTGTGAGGGCTATATTGACTGACTGAATCAACATCCAAAAAATCTCAACAGTTTACCAAAAAAAAGAATAAATGTAACATCTTAATGTCAGTTTCAAAAAAAAAAAAGATACAATATATTTTTAAGCCTGTTTAAAAGAATACACCCTCAGTAAATTGGTAAAGCATTATCATTATTTATTATAAGAAATTCCAAGATTGTATCTTTTGAAATTGTTGGCACTGAGTTAGGGAAATATTGTCTTGTCTTCAGATTTAAATAGAGAAAAAAAATAGAACAAAAAAACTTTCCTATGCTAGGAAAGCAGAGAAGAGATACAATCATTTCGTAGGACTGGATTAGTTACTTTCCAAGAGAAACATTCCCATCTTGTGGGCATTTATGGCACTGCCATACAAGACCATATTGACGGTGTTGCATTTTTACAACTACAGACATTCACAGCCCTCTGCAACTATCTATTTCAATTAAATTTCCATTAAGCAATGGCCCCATTGCTTGATAATTGTGATAAAGTTTGATTTACTGTGGAAATACTTCAACCTATCAACTAACGCACTCTCTCATATATATACATAATATATATATATATATACACACACACACGTATATGTGTGTATGTATCTGTATGTGTATATATACACATGCACATACATACATGAAAGGTTTGAAAAGTCAAGCATAAAATTTTCTTTTTTTAATCATATCTAAATCCTTTGATCTTACTACTATTCATATTAATTTTTAATAAATCAAAATTATACATTTGTATATATGTATAAATATATATATAATAGAGATAGAGTATAGTATATATAGAGAAAATATAGTGTATACATATATATGTATATGAAAATGAAACATAATGAATTTGGTCTTCTGTGTGTGTATATCTAGGCAATAAGAACAGTTATTATAAAGGTCTGGACATAGGATATGTAGTGTCTTGTGGGAGGGCCAACAAGTAGGCCTGTATGACTAGCCTGTAGAGCAAAGGCTTCTAACTTGGGTCTAGGAATTTTTTAATACCTTGATAAATATATTTCAATATACTTTTTTTCCTTTCTAATCTTAGGCATTTTCTGTCATGTATTTGAAAGCATGATTCTTAGCAAGGGTGCATGGGCTTCACCAGATTGTGGGAAGGGTCCATGACATAGAAAAAAAAGATTAAGAATCCCTCCTATACAGACTGTGGAGGAAAGTAAAGCATAAGAAGACTGGAAAGGTAGAGGGGATGGGGTTGTGAAAGGCTTTAAATGACCTTAGAGCCAAGAGATAATAATGAACCATTGGAGTTTATTGATTAATGAGGTGACATAATGTGACCTACACTTCAGACTTAAGCAATGGTTCCTGGTTAGGAGGCTATTGCCATAAAACAGATGAGTAGTGATGAGAGTGTGGACTAGGGCTATATTGGCAAAGTCATTTGACCTCATTTGTCCTCATTTTTGTCTTCTGTAAAATTATAGGGTTGAAATAGATGATCTCTAAGGTCCCAGGCTGTGAACTTCTTACTATAGGCCACACTACTGCATTAGAGGTATAAAGGAAGGGAAAAAACAGTTCTTCTCAGATAGCTCACAGTCTAATGATGGAGACAACATGCAAACAATCATGTACAAACAAAACATATAGCATAAATTGGACGCAATCTCCAAAGGAAGACACTGATATTAAGGGGTACCAGGAAAGGATTCTTGCAGAACCTGAAGTTGATGTAAGAAGATTTCAAGCATAAGGGACAGCCAATGAGTCTGCAGAGTTGGCAGATAGAGGGGTCTTTTGACAGCAGCAGCATGGAAACTAGTGTCACTGGGTTATGCTTCCATATATGGAAGGGAGTAAGGTGTAAGAAAACAGGAAAGGTAGGGAGGGGTCAAGTTATGAAGGGTTTTAAAAGCCAAACATAGACATTTCTCTTTTATCATATCTAAATCCTTTGATCTTACTACTATTCATATTAATTTGGCATAAATTAAAATTTAATCTTTGCTATTATATTGCACTGATGCTTAGACATAGAGCCAAACTATATTCTTGAAGGCTGTGCTAGTGGGATCTCCCAAGCAAGAAAGATTTTTGAATATTGGCTTCATGACAGACTATCTATCTGTCCTTTGAAGATCAGCGTAGCTAATTATGAATCTGTTTATTATTACAAGGGTAGGATTCAAGTGATGGATTTTTAAAAAAAAAATATTTATTTATTTGCTGCTGCCACTCATGAAGACAATATGCTATGAGATGGGAGGGTTTGGGACATGAGTTGGTGGAGGAAGGACATGTACCAATGAAATTAGAGATCCTTGAAGTATTAAAATTAGTAAATTAACAGTGTGAGGCTTATTAGTCAATCATTTTACAATGAATTATTGTTGGGTTAGAAATCTTCAAGGGTTTTGGCCTTGGGAGCCTTGTGAACTGCCCCTAAAATATGATAGCTCTCCAGTCTCCTATAGCTATGATAATAACTGGCTTTGCTTTGATGTTCTTAAGTTTTCATATTCCCTTTAGCTTCTCAGTTGGAGATAAATATGTATTAATTTATTTTTTCTGCCTCAATTTTTTTCTTTAAAAACATTTTCAAAGAGGGACAGCTTTATAAAGAAATGATACAGTAGAAGGAGCCCTGGATTTAGAAACGTTTGTAATCCTGGTTCTACTACATCCTTCCTTTGTGACTTCAGGCAAGTTACTTAATTTCTCTTGTCCTCAGAGTTCATCTATTAGATGAAATATTAGGCTCACAGATCTCATCGAGCTGCAAACTCTGAACCTAAATTCTACCATCTAATGAGCTCGGTCCTATATAGAGGATGCTCACTCTGTCAGATTTCTAGCCCTTGGTGTCACTGGTGGTAGTCAAAATAGTTTCCTGGAGGACGCAACTAAATCTGATTTTAATTCCTGTCACAGGCCTGGCTCTGTGACCTTAGGCATGTTATT